>NW_022995373.1:6998998-7078848 GCF_004354385.1 Drosophila innubila
AGTTCTACAACAGTTGTATAACAGTTCTACAACAGTTGTATAACAGTTCTACAACAGTTGTATAACAGCTGATAGTCGAATGGTTACAATTGTGTGGTGCTTTTTAAGCGGTATCATAAGCGTATAACAGTCTTCAAATTGTTAAACAAACAATTGCCAGGCTTCAAAACAAAGCCCTTTGTATAATAGTTGTATAACAAATGTATAACACTCGTAAAACTGCATACTCAATGTTTTTATATAACAGTTGTATAACACATGTATAACAGTTGTATAACAGTTGTATAACAGTTGTATAACAGTTCTACAACAGTTGTATAACAGTTCTACAACAGTTGTATAACAGTTCTACAACAGTTGTATAACAGTTCTACAACAGGTTCTACAACAGTTGTATAACAGTTCTACAACAGTTGTATAACAGCTGATAGTCGAATGGTTACAATTGTGGTGCTTTTTAAGCGGTATCATAAGCGTATAACAGTCTTCAAATTGTTAAACAAACAATTGCCAGGCTTCAAAACAAAGCCCTTTGTATAATAGTTGTATAACAAATGTATAACACTCGTAAAACTGCATACTCAATGTTTTTTATATAACAGTTGTAACAGTTGTATAACGTTCTACAACAGTTGTATAACAGTTCTACAACAGTTGTATAACAGTTCTACAACAGTTGTATAACAGTTCTACAACAGTTGTATAACAGTTCTACAACAGTTGTATAACAGTTCTACAACAGTTGTATAACAGCTGATAGTCAATAGTAACAATTGTGTGGTGCTTTTTTAAGCGGTATCATAAGCGTATAACAGTCTTCAAATTGTTAAACGATTTAAAACGTAGCTTGAAAATAATATAACACTTTATATATAGTTGTATAACACATATAAAATAGCTCTATAAGAAAGGCAAACAATTGCCAGGCTTCAAAACAAAAGCCCTTTGTATAATAGTTGTATAACAAATGTATAACACTCGTAAAACTGCATACTCAATGTTTTTATATAACAGTTGTATAACAGTTGTATAACAGTTCTACAACAGTTGTATAACAGTTCTACAACAGTTGTATAACAGTTCTACAACAGTTGTACAACAGTTCTACAACAGTTGTATAACAGTTGTATAACAGTTGTATAACAGTTCTACAACAGTTGTATAACAGTTCTACAACAGGTTCTACAACAGTTGTATAACAGTTCTACAACAGTTGTATAACAGTTCTACAACAGTTGTATAACAGTTCTACAACAGTTGTATAACAGTTCTACAACAGTTGTATAACAGCTGATAGTCGAATGGTTACAATTGTGTGGTGCTTTTTTAAGCGGTATCATAAGCGTATAACAGTCTTCAAATTGTTAAACAAACAATTGCCAGGCTTCAAAACAAAGCCCTTTGTATAATAGTTGTATAACAAATGTATAACTCGTAAAACTGCATACTCAATGTTTTTTATATAACAGTTGTATAACACATGTATAACAGTTGTATAACAGTTGTATAACAGTTGTATAACAGTTCTACAACAGTTGTATAACAGTTCTACAACAGTTGAATAACAGTTCTACAACAGTTGTATAACAGTTTTACAACAGTTGTATAACAGTTCTACAACAGCTGTATAACAGTTCTACAACAGTTCTACAACAGTTGTATAACAGTTCTACAACAGTTGTATAACAGTTCTACAACAGTTGTATAACAGTTCTACAACAGTTGTATAACAGTTCTTCAACAGTTGTATAACAGTTCTAAAACAGTTGTACAACAGTTCTACAACAGTTGTATAACAGTTCTACAACAGTTGTATAACAGTTCTACAACAGGTTCTACAACAGTTGTATAACAGTTCTACAACAGTTGTATAACAGCTGATAGTCGAATGGTTACAATTTTGTGGTGCTTTTTAAGCGGTATCATAAGCGTATAACAGTCTTCAAATTGTTAAACAAACAATTGCCAGGCTTCAAAACAAAGCCCTTTGTATAATAGTTGTATAACAAATGTATAACACTCGTAAAACTGCATACTCAATGTTTTTATATAACAGTTGTATAACACATGTATAACAGTTGTATAACAGTTGTATAACAGTTGTATAACAGTTCTACAACAGTTGTATAACAGTTCTACAACAGTTGTATAACAGTTCTACAACAGTTGTATAACAGTTCTACAACAGTTGTATAACAGTTCTACAACAGTTGTATAACAGTTCTACAACAGTTGTATAACAGTTCTACAACAGTTGTATAACAGCTGATAGTCGAATGGTTACAATTGTGTGGTGCTTTTTAAGCGGTATCATAAGCGTATAACAGTCTTCAAATTGTTAAACAAACAATTGCCAGGCTTCAAAACAAAGCCCTTTGTATAATAGTTGTATAACAAATGTATAACACTCGTAAAACTGCATACTCAATGTTTTTATATAACAGTTGTATAACACATGTATAACAGTTGTATAACAGTTGTATAACAGTTGTATAACAGTTCTACAACAGTTGTATAACAGTTCTACAACAGTTGTATAACAGTTCTACAACAGTTGTATAACAGTTCTACAACAGTTGTATAACAGTTCTATAACAGTTGTATAACAGTTCTACAACAGTTGTATAACAGTTCTACAACAGGTTCTACAACAGTTGTATAACAGTTCTACAACAGTTGTATAACAGTTCTACAACAGTTGTATAACAGTTCTACAACAGTTGTATAACAGCTGATAGTCGAATGGTTACAATTGTGTGGTGCTTTTTAAGCGGTATCATAAGCGTATAACAGTCTTCAAATTGTTAAACAAACAATTGCCAGGCTTCAAAACAAAGCCCTTTGTATAATAGTTGTATAACAAATGTATAACACTCGTAAAACTGCATACTCAATGTTTTATATAACAGTTGTATAACACATGTTTTAACAGTTGTATAACAGTTGTATAACAGTTGTATAACAGTTCTACAACAGTTGTAATAACAGTTCTACAACAGTTGTATAACAGTTCTACAACAGTTGTATAACAGTTTTACAACAGTTGTATAACAGTTCTACAACAGTTGTATAACAGTTCTACAACAGTTCTACAACAGTTGTATAACAGTTCTACAACAGTTGTATAACAGTTCTACAACAGTTGTATAACAGTTCTACAACAGTTGTATAACAGTTCTTCAACAGTTGTATAACAGTTCTAAAACAGTTGTACAACAGTTCTACAACAGTTGTATAACAGTTCTACAACAGTTGTATAACAGTTCTACAACAGGTTCTACAACAGTTGTATAACAGCTGATAGTCGAATGGTTACAATTTTGTGGTGCTTTTTAAGCGGTATCATAAGCGTATAACAGTCTTCAAATTGTTAAACAAACAATTGCCGGGCTTCAAAACAAAGCCCTTTGTATAATAGTTGTATAACAAATGTATAACACTCGTAAAACTGCATACTCAATGTTTTTATAACAGTTGTATAACACATGTATAACAGTTGTATAACAGTTGTATAACAGTTCTACAACAGTTGTATAACAGTTCTACAACAGTTGTATAACAGTTCTACAACAGTTGTATAACAGTTCTACAACAGTTGTATAACAGTTCTACAACAGTTGTATAACAGTTCTACAACAGTTGTATAACAGTTCTACAACAGTTGTATAACAGCTGATAGTCGAATGGTTACAATTGTGTGGTGCTTTTTAAGCGGTGTCATAAGCGTATAACAGTCTTCAAATTGTTAAACAAACAATTGCCAGGCTTCAAAACAAAGCCCTTTGTATAATAGTTGTATAACAAATGTATAACACTCGTAAAACTGCATACTCAATGTTTTTTATATAACAGTTGTATAACACATGTTTTAACAGTTGTATAACAGTTGTATAACAACAGTTGTATAACAGTTCTACAACAGTTGTATAACAGTTCTACAACAGTTGTATAACAGTTTTACAACAGTTGTATAACAGTTCTACAACAGCTGTATAACAGTTCTACAACAGTTCTACAACAGTTGTATAACAGTTCTACAACAGTTGTATAACAGTTCTACAACAGTTGTATAACAGTTCTACAACAGTTGTATAACAGTTCTTCAACAGTTGTATAACAGTTCTACAACAGTTGTACAACAGTTCTACAACAGTTGTATAACAGTTCTACAACAGTTGTATAACAGTTGTATAACAGTTCTACAACAGTTGTATAACAGTTCTACAACAGCTGTATAACAGTTCTACAACAGTTCTAAAACAGTTGTATAACAGTTCTACAACAGTTGTATAACAGTTCTACAACAGTTGTATAACAGTTCTACAACAGTTGTATAACAGTTCTTCAACAGTTGTATAACAGTTCTAAAACAGTTGTACAACAGTTCTACAACAGTTGTATAACAGTTCTACAACAGTTGTATAACAGTTCTACAACAGTTGTATAACAGTTCTAAAACAGTTGTACAACAGTTGTATAACAGTTCTACAACAGGTTCTACAACAGTTGTATAACAGTTCTACAACAGTTGTATAACAGTTCTACAACAGTTGTATAACAGCTGATAGTCGAATGGTTACAATTGTGTGGTGCTTTTTAAGCGGTATCATAAGCGTATAACAGTCTTCAAATTGTAAAACAAACAATTGCCAGGCTTCAAAACAAAGCCCTTTGTATAATAGTTGTATAACAAATGTATAACACTCGTAAAACTGCATACTCAATGTTTTTATATAACAGTTGTATAACACATGTATAACAGTTGTATAACAGTTGTATTACAGTTGTATAACAGTTCTACAACAGTTGTATAACAGTTCTACAACAGTTGTATAACAGTTCTACAACAGTTGTATAACAGTTCTACAACAGGTTCTACAACAGTTGTATAACAGTTCTACAACAGTTGTATAACAGTTCTACAACAGTTGTATAACAGCTGATAGTCGAATGGTTACAATTGTGTGGTGCTTTTTAAGCGGTATCATAAGCGTATAACAGTCTTCAAATTGTTAAACAAACAATTGCCAGGCTTCAAAACAAAGCCCTTTGTATAATAGTTGTATAACAAATGTATAACACTCGTAAAACTGCATATTCAATGTTTTTATATAACAGTTGTATAACAGTTGTATAACAGTTCTACAACAGTTGTATAACAGTTCTACAACAGTTGTATAACAGTTCTACAACAGTTGTATAACAGTTCTACAACAGTTGTATAACAGTTCTACAACAGTTGTATAACAGTTCTACAACAGTTGTATAACAGTTCTACAACAGTTGTAAAACAGTTCTACAACAGTTGTATAACAGTTCTACAACAGTTGTATAACAGCTGATAGTCGAATGGTAACAATTGTGTGGTGCTTTTTAAGCGGTATCATAAGCGTATAACAGTCTTCAAATTGTTAAACGATTTAAAAACGTAGCTTGAAAATAATATAACACTTTATATATAGTTGTATAACACATATAAAATAGCTCTATAAGAAAGGGCAAACAATTGCCAGGCTTCAAAGCAAAACCCTTTGTATAATAGTTGTATAACAAATGTATAACACTCGTAAAACTGCATACTCAATGTTTTTATATAACAGTTGTATAACAGTTGTATAACAGTTCTACAACAGTTGTATAACAGTTCTACAACAGTTGTATAACAGTTCTACAACAGTTGTATAACAGTTCTACAACAGTTGTAAAACAGTTCTACAACAGTTGTATAACAGCTGATAGTCGAATGGTTACAATTGTGTGGTGCTTTTAAGCGGTGTCATAAGCGTATAACAGTCTTCAAATTGTTAAACAAACAATTGCCAGGCTTCAAAACAAAATCCCTTTGTATAATAGTTGTATAACAAATGTATAACACTCGTAAAACTGCATACTCAATGTTTTTATATAACAGTTGTATAACACATGTTTAACAGTTGTATAACAGTTGTATAACAGTTGTATAACAGTTCTACAACAGTTGTATAACAGTTCTACAACAGTTGCATAACAGTTCTACAACAGTTGTATAACAGTTTTACAACAGTTGTATAACAGTTCTACAACAGCTGTATAACAGTTCTACAACAGTTCTACAACAGTTGTATAACAGTTCTACAACAGTTGTATAACAGTTCTACAACAGTTGTATAACAGTTCTACAACAGTTGTATAACAGTTCTTCAACAGTTGTATAACAGTTCTAAAACAGTTGTACAACAGTTCTACAACAGTTGTATAACAGTTCTACAACAGTTGTATAACAGTTCTACAACAGGTTCTACAACAGTTGTATAACAGTTCTACAACAGTTGTATAACAGCTGATAGTCGAATGGTTACAATTTTGTGGTGCTTTTTAAGCGGTATCATAAGCGTATAACAGTCTTCAAATTGTTAAACAAACAATTGCCAGGCTTCAAAACAAAGCCCTTTGTATAATAGTTGTATAACAAATGTATAACACTCGTAAAACTGCATACTCAATGTTTTTATATAACAGTTGTATAACACATGTATAACAGTTGTATAACAGTTGTATAACAGTTGTATAACAGTTCTACAACAGTTGTATAACAGTTCTACAACAGTTGTATAACAGTTCTACAACAGTTGTATAACAGTTCTACAACAGTTGTAAAACAGTTCTTCAACAGTTGTATAACAGTTCTACAACAGTTGTATAACAGTTCTACAACAGTTGTATAACAGCTGATAGTCGAATGGTTACAATTGTGTGGTGCTTTTTAAGCGGTGTCATAAGCGTATAACAGTCTTCAAATTGTTAAACAAACAATTGCCAGGCTTCAAAACAAAGCCCTTTGTATAATAGTTGTATAACAAATGTATAACACTCGTAAAACTGCATACTCAATGTTTTATATAACAGTTGTATAACACATGTTTAACAGTTGTATAACAGTTGTATAACAGTTGTATAACAGTTCTACAACAGTTTAATAACAGTTCTACAACAGTTGCATAACAGTTCTACAACAGTTGTATAACAGTTTTACAACAGTTGTATAACAGTTCTACAACAGCTGTATAACAGTTCTACAACAGCTCTACAACAGTTGTATAACAGTTCTACAACAGTTGTATAACAGTTCTACAACAGTTGTATAACAGTTCTACAACAGTTGTATAACAGTTCTTCAACAGTTGTATAACAGTTCTACAACAGTTGTATAACAGTTCTACAACAGTTGTATAACAGTTCTACAACAGTTGTATAACAGTTCTACAACAGGTTCTACAACAGTTGTATAACAGTTCTACAACAGTTGTATAACAGCTGATAGTCGAATGGTTACAATTGTGTGGTGCTTTTTAAGCGGTATCATAAGCGTATAACAGTCTTCAAATTGTTAAACAAACAATTGCCAGGCTTCAAAACAAAGCCCTTTGTATAATAGTTGTATAACAAATGTATAACACTCGTAAAACTGCATACTCAATGTTTTTATATAACAGTTGTATAACACATGTATAACAGTTGTATAACAGTTGTATAACAGTTCTACAACAGTTGTATAACAGTTCTACAACAGTTGTATAACAGTTCTACAACAGTTGTATAACAGTTCTACAACAGTTGTATAACAGTTCTACAACAGTTGTATAACAGTTCTACAACAGTTGTATAACAGCTCTACAACAGTTGTATAACAGCTGATAGTCGAATGGTTACAATTGTGTGGTGCTTTTTAAGCGGTGTCATAAGCGTATAACAGTCTTCAAATTGTTAAACAAACAATTGCCAGGCTTCAAAACAAAGCCCTTTGTATAATAGTTGTATAACAAATGTATAACACTCGTAAAACTGCATACTCAATGTTTTTATATAACAGTTGTATAACACATGTTTAACAGTTGTATAACAGTTGTATAACAGTTCTACAACAGTTGTATAACAGTTCTACAACAGTTGCATAACAGTTCTACAACAGTTGTATAACAGTTTTACAACAGTTGTATAACAGTTCTACAACAGCTGTATAACAGTTCTACAACAGTTCTAAAACAGTTGTATAACAGTTCTACAACAGTTGTATAACAGTTCTACAACAGTTGTATAACAGTTCTACAACAGTTGTATAACAGTTCTTCAACAGTTGTATAACAGTTCTAAAACAGTTGTACAACAGTTCTACAACAGTTGTATAACAGTTCTACAACAGTTGTATAACAGTTGTATAACAGTTCTACAACAGTTGTATAACAGTTCTACAACAGTTGTATAACAGTTCTACAACAGTTCTAAAACAGTTGTATAACAGTTCTACAACAGTTGTATAACAGTTCTACAACAGTTGTATAACAGTTCTACAACAGTTGTATAACAGTTCTACAACAGTTGTATAACAGTTCTACAACAGTTGTATAACAGTTCTTCAACAGTTGTATAACAGTTCTAAAACAGTTGTACAACAGTTCTACAACAGTTGTATAACAGTTCTACAACAGTTGTATAACAGTTCTTCAACAGTTGTATAACAGTTCTAAAACAGTTGTACAACAGTTGTATAACAGTTCTACAACAGGTTCTACAACAGTTGTATAACAGTTCTACAACAGTTGTATAACAGTTCTACAACAGTTGTATAACAGCTGATAGTCGAATGGTTACAATTGTGTGGTGCTTATTAAGCGGTATCATAAGAGTATAACAGTCTTCAAATTGTAAAACAAACAACTGCCAGGCTTCAAAACAAAGCCCTTTGTATAATAGTTGTATAACAAATGTATAACACTCGTAAAACTGCATACTCAATGTTTTATATAACAGTTGTATAACACATATAACAGTTGTATAACAGTTGTATACAGTTGTATAACAGTTCTACAACAGTTGTATAACAGTTCTACAACAGTTGTATAACAGTTCTACAACAGTTGTATAACAGTTCTACAACAGGTTCTACAACAGTTGTATAACAGTTCTACAACAGTTGTATAACAGTTCTACAACAGTTGTATAACAGCTGATAGTCGAATGGTTACAATTGTGTGGTGCTTTTTAAGCGGTATCATAAGCGTATAACAGTCTTCAAATTGTTAAACAAACAATTGCCAGGCTTCAAAACAAAGCCCTTTGTATAATAGTTGTATAACAAATGTATAACACTCGTAAAACTGCATATTCAATGTTTTTATATAACAGTTGTATAACAGTTGAATAACAGTTCTACAACAGTTGTATAACAGTTCTACAACAGTTGTATAACAGTTCTACAACAGTTGTATAACAGTTCTACAACAGTTGTTTAACAGTTCTACAACAGTTGTATAACAGTTCTACAACAGTTGTAAAACAGTTCTACAACAGTTGTAAAACAGTTCTACAACAGTTGTATAACAGTTCTACAACAGTTGTATAACAGCTGATAGTCGAATGGTAACAATTGTGTGGTGCTTTTTAAGCGGTATCATAAGCGTATAACAGTCTTCAAATTGTTAAACGATTTAAAACGTAGCTTGAAAATAATATAACACTTTATATATAGTTGTATAACACATATAAAATAGCTCTATAAGAAAGGGCAAACAATTGCCAGGCTTCAAAACAAAGCCCTTTGTATAATAGTTGTATAACAAATGTATAACACTCGTAAAACTGCATACACAATGTTTTTATATAACAGTTGTATTACAGTTGTATAACAGTTCTACAACAGTTGTATAACAGTTCTACAACAGTTGTATAACAGTTCTACAACAGTTGTATAACAGTTCTACAACAGTTGTATAACAGTTGTATAACAGTTGTATAACAGTTGTATAACAGTTCTACAACAGTTGTATAACAGTTCTACAACAGGTTCTACAACAGTTGTATAACAGTTCTACAACAGTTGTATAACAGTTCTACAACAGTTGTATAACAGTTCTACAACAGTTGTATAACAGCTGATAGTCGAATGGTTACAATTGTGTGGTGCTTTTTAAGCGGTGTCATAAGCGTATAACAGTCTTCAAATTGTTAAACAAACAATTGCCAGGCTTCAAAACAAAGCCCTTTGTATAATAGTTGTATAACAAATGTATAACACTCGTAAAACTGCATACTCAATGTTTTTATATAACAGTTGTATAACACATGTTTAACAGTTGTATAACAGTTGTATAACAGTTGTATAACAGTTGTATAACAGTTCTACAACAGTTGTATAACAGTTCTACAACAGTTGCATAACAGTTCTACAACAGTTGTATAACAGTTTTACAACAGTTGTATAACAGTTCTACAACAGCTGTATAACAGTTCTACAACAGTTCTACAACAGTTGTATAACAGTTCTACAACAGTTGTATAACAGTTCTACAACAGTTGTATAACAGTTCTACAACAGTTGTATAACAGTTCTTCAACAGTTGTATAACAGTTCTAAAACAGTTGTACAACAGTTCTACAACAGTTGTATAACAGTTCTACAACAGTTGTATAACAGTTCTACAACAGGTTCTACAACAGTTGTATAACAGTTCTACAACAGTTGTATAACAGCTGATAGTCGAATGGTTACAATTTTGTGGTGCTTTTTAAGCGGTATCATAAGCGTATAACAGTCTTCAAATTGTTAAACAAACAATTGCCAGGCTTCAAAACAAAGCCCTTTGTATAATAGTTGTATAACAAATGTATAACACTCGTAAAACTGCATACTCAATGTTTTTTATATAACAGTTGTATAACACATGTATAACAGTAACAGTTGTATAACAGTTGTATAACAACAGTTGTATAACAGTTCTACAACAGTTGTATAACAGTTCTACAACAGTTGTATAACAGTTCTACAACAGTTGTATAACAGTTCTACAACAGGTTCTATTGTATAACAGTTCTACAACAGTTGTACAACAGTTGTATAACAGTTGGTACAATTTTGTGGTGCTTTTTAAGCGGTATCATAAGCGTATAACAGTCTTCAAATTGTTAAACAAACAATTGCCAGGCTTCAAAACAAAGCCCTTTGTATAATAGTTGTATAACAAATGTATAACACTCGTAAAACTGCATACTCAATGTTTTTATATAACAGTTGTATAACACATGTATAACAGTTGTATAACAGTTGTATAACAGTTGTATAACAGTTGTATAACAGTTCTACAACAGTTGTATAACAGTTCTACAACAGTTGTATAACAGTTCTACAACAGTTGTATAACAGTTCTACAACAGTTGTATAACAGTTCTACAACAGTTGTATAACAGTTCTACAACAGTTGTATAACAGTTCTACAACATTTGTATAACAGCTGATAGTCGAATTTACAATTGTGTGGTGCTTTTAAGCGGTATCATAAGCGTATAACAGTCTTCAAATTGTTAAACGATTTAAAAACGTAGCTTGAAAATAATATAACACTTTATATATAGTTGTATAACACATATAAAATAGCTCTATAAGAAAGGGCAAACAATTGCCAGGCTTCAAAACAAAGCCCTTTGTATAATAGTTGTATAACAAATGTATAACACTCGTAAAACTGCATACTCAATGTTTTTATATAACAGTTGTATTACAGTTGTATAACAGTTCTACAACAGTTGTATAACAGTTCTACAACAGGTTCTACAACAGTTGTATAACAGTTCTACAACAGTTGTATAACAGTTCTACAACAGTTGTATAACAGCTGATAGTCGAATGGTTTACAATTGTGTGGTGCTTTTAAGCGGTGTCATAAGCGTATAACAGTCTTCAAATTGTTAAACAAACAATTGCCAGGCTTCAAAACAAAGCCCTTTGTATAATAGTTGTATAACAAATGTATAACACTCGTAAAACTGCATACTCAATATTTTTATATAACAGTTGTATAACACATGTTTAACAGTTGTATAACAGTTGTATAACAGTTGTATAACAGTTCTACAACAGTTGTATAACAGTTCTACAACAGTTGCATAACAGTTCTACAACAGTTGTATAACAGTTTTACAACAGTTGTATAACAGTTCTACAACAGCTGTATAACAGTTCTACAACAGTTCTACAACAGTTGTATAACAGTTCTACAACAGTTGTATAACAGTTCTACAACAGTTGTATAACAGTTCTACAACAGTTGTATAACAGTTCTTCAACAGTTGTATAACAGTTCTACAACAGTTGTATAACAGTTCTACAACAGGTTCTACAACAGTTGTATAACAGTTCTACAACAGTTGTATAACAGCTGATAGTCGAATGGTTACAATTTTGTGGTGCTTTTTAAGCGGTATCATAAGCGTATAACAGTCTTCAAATTGTTAAACAAACAATTGCCAGGCTTCAAAACAAAGCCCTTTGTATAATAGTTGTATAACAAATGTATAACACTCGTAAAACTGCATACTCAATGTTTTTATATAACAGTTGTATAACACATGTTTAACAGTTGTATAACAGTTCTACAACAGTTGTATAACAGTTCTACAACAGTTGCATAACAGTTCTACAACAGTTGTATAACAGTTTTACAACAGTTGTATAACAGTTCTACAACAGCTGTATAACAGTTCTACAACAGTTCTAAAACAGTTGTATAACAGTTCTACAACAGTTGTATAACAGTTCTACAACAGTTGTATAACAGTTCTACAACAGTTGTATAACAGTTCTACAACAGTTGTATAACAGTTCTACAACAGTTGTAAAACAGTTCTACAACAGTTGTAAACAGTTCTACAACAGTTGTATAACAGTTCTACAACAGTTGTATAACAGCTGATAGTCGAATGGTTACAATTGTGTGGTGCTTTTTAAGCGGTATCATAAGCGTATAACAGTCTTCAAATTGTTAAACGATTTAAAAACGTAGCTTGAAAATAATATAACACTTTATATATAGTTGTATAACACATATAAAATAGCTCTATAAGAAAGGGCAAACAATTGCCAGGCTTCAAAACAAAGCCCTTTGTATAATAGTTGTATAACAAATGTATAACACTCGTAAAACTGCATACTCAATGTTTTTATATAACAGTTGTATTACAGTTGTATAACAGTTCTACAACAGTTGTATAACAGTTCTACAACAGGTTCTACAACAGTTGTATAACAGTTCTACAACAGGTTCTACAACAGTTGTATAACAGTTCTACAACAGTTGTATAACAGTTCTACAACAGTTGTATAACAGCTGATAGTCGAATGGTTACAATTGTGTGGTGCTTTTTAAGCGGTGTCATAAGCGTATAACAGTCTTCAAATTGTTAAACAAACAATTGCCAGGCTTCAAAACAAAGCCCTTTGTATAATAGTTGTATAACAAATGTATAACACTCGTAAAACTGCATACTCAATGTTTTTATATAACAGTTGTATAACACATGTTTAACAGTTGTATAACAGTTGTATAACAGTTGTATAACAGTTCTACAACAGTTGTATAACAGTTCTACAACAGTTGCATAACAGTTCTACAACAGTTGTATAACAGTTTTACAACAGTTGTATAACAGTTCTACAACAGCTGTATAACAGTTCTACAACAGTTCTACAACAGTTGTATAACAGTTCTACAACAGTTGTATAACAGTTCTTCAACAGTTGTATAACAGTTCTAAAACAGTTGTACAACAGTTCTACAACAGTTGTATAACAGTTCTACAACAGTTGTATAACAGTTCTACAACAGGTTCTACAACAGTTGTATAACAGTTCTACAACAGTTGTATAACAGCTGATAGTCGAATGGTTACAATTTTGTGGTGCTTTTTAAGCGGTATCATAAGCGTATAACAGTCTTCAAATTGTTAAACAAACAATTGCCAGGCTTCAAAACAAAGCCCTTTGTATAATAGTTGTATAACAAATGTATAACACTCGTAAAACTGCATACTCAATGTTTTATATAACAGTTGTATAACACA
Source organism: Drosophila innubila (assembly GCF_004354385.1). Classification (NCBI taxonomy): domain Eukaryota; kingdom Metazoa; phylum Arthropoda; class Insecta; order Diptera; family Drosophilidae; genus Drosophila; species Drosophila innubila. The sequence goes on from NW_022995373.1 coordinate 7,012,868, forward strand.
TGTTTAACAGTTGTATAACAGTTGTATAACAGTTCTACAACAGTTGTATAACAGTTCTACAACAGTTGTATAACAGTTCTACAACAGTTGTATAACAGCTGATAGTCGAATGGTAACAATTGTGTGGTGCTTTTTAAGCGGTATCATAAGCGTATAACAGTCTTCAAATTGTTAAACGATTTAAAAACGTAGCTTGAAAATAATATAACACTTTATATATAGTTGTATAACACATATAAAATAGCTCTATAAGAAAGGGCAAACAATTGCCAGGCTTCAAAACAAAGCCCTTTGTATAATAGTTGTATAACAAATGTATAACACTCGTAAAACTGCATACTCAATGTTTTTATATAACAGTTGTATTACAGTTGTATAACAGTTCTACAACAGTTGTATAACAGTTCTACAACAGGTTCTACAACAGTTGTATAACAGTTCTACAACAGTTGTATAACAGCTGATAGTCGAATGGTTACAATTGTGTGGTGCTTTTTAAGCGGTGTCATAAGCGTATAACAGTCTTCAAATTGTTAAACAAACAATTGCCAGGCTTCAAAACAAAGCCCTTTGTATAATAGTTGTATAACAAATGTATAACACTCGTAAAACTGCATACTCAATGTTTTTATATAACAGTTGTATAACACATGTTTAACAGTTGTATAACAGCTGTCTCTTATACACATCTAGATGTGTATAAGAGACAGTTCTACAACAGTTGTATAACAGTTCTACAACAGTTGTATAACAGTTCTACAACAGTTGTATAACAGTTCTACAACAGTTGTATAACAGTTCTACAACAGTTGTATAACAGTTCTACAACAGTTCTACAACAGTTGTATAACAGTTCTACAACAGTTGTATAACAGTTCTACAACAGTTGTATAACAGTTCTACAACAGTTGTATAACAGTTCTACAACAGTTGTATAACCTGTCTCTTATACACATCTAGATGTTTATAAGAGACAGCTACAACAGTTGTACAACAGTTCTACAACAGTTGTATAACAGTTCTACAACAGTTGTATAACAGTTCTACAACAGGTTCTACAACAGTTGTATAACAGTTCTACAACAGTTGTATAACAGCTGATAGTCGAATGGTTTACAATTTTGTGGTGCTTTTTTTAAGCGGTATCATAAGCGTATAACAGTCTTCAAATTGTTAAACAAACAATTGCCAGGCTTCAAAACAAAGCCCTTTGTATAATAGTTGTATAACAAATGTATAACACTCGTAAAACTGCATACTCAATGTTTTTATATAACAGTTGTATAACACATGTATAACAGTTGTATAACAGTTGTATAACAGTTGTATAACAGTTCTACAACAGTTGTATAACAGTTCTACAACAGTTGTATAACAGTTCTACAACAGTTGTATAACAGTTCTACAACAGTTGTATAACAGTTCTACAACAGTTGTATAACAGTTCTACAACAGTTGTATAACAGTTCTACAACAGTTGTATAACAGTTCTACAACAGTTGTATAACAGTTCTACAACAGTTGTATAACAGCTGTCTCTTATACACATCTAGATGTGTATAAGAGACAGGTTCTACAACAGGTTCTACAACAGTTGTATAACAGTTCTACAACAGTTGTATAACAGCTGATAGTCGAATGGTTACAATTTTGTGGTGCTTTTTAAGCGGTATCATAAGCGTATAACAGTCTTCAAATTGTTAAACAAACAATTGCCAGGCTTCAAAACAAAGCCCTTTGTATAATAGTTGTATAACAAATGTATAACACTCGTAAAACTGCATACTCAATGTTTTTTATAACAGTTGTATAACACATGTATAACAGTTGTATAACAGTTGTATAACAGTTGTATAACAGTTCTACAACAGTTGTATAACAGTTCTACAACAGTTGTATAACAGTTCTACAACAGTTGTATAACAGTTCTACAACAGTTGTATAACAGTTCTACAACAGTTGTATAACAGCTGATAGTCGAATGGTTACAATTGTGGTGCTTTTAAGCGGTGTCATAAGCGTATAACAGTCTTCAAATTGTTAAACAAACAATTGCCAGGCTTCAAAACAAAGCCCTTTGTATAATAGTTGTATAACAAATGTATAACACTCGTAAAACTGCATACTCAATGTTTTTATATAACAGTTGTATAACACATGTTTAACAGTTGTATAACAGTTGTATAACAGTTGTATAACAGTTCTACAACAGTTGTATAACAGTTCTACAACAGTTGTATAACAGTTCTACAACAGTTGTATAACAGTTCTACAACAGTTGTATAACAGTTCTACAACAGTTGTATAACAGTTCTACAACAGTTCTACAACAGTTGTATAACAGTTCTACAACAGTTGTATAACAGTTCTACAACAGTTGTATAACAGTTCTACAACAGTTGTATAACAGTTCTACAACAGTTGTATAACAGTTCTACAACAGTTGTACAACAGTTCTACAACAGTTGTATAACAGTTCTACAACAGTTGTATAACAGTTCTACAACAGTTGTATAACAGTTCTACAACAGTTCTACAACAGTTGTATAACAGTTCTACAACAGTTGTATAACAGTTCTACAACAGTTGTATAACAGTTCTACAACAGTTGTATAACAGTTCTACAACAGTTGTACAACAGTTCTACAACAGTTGTATAACAGTTCTACAACAGTTGTATAACAGTTCTACAACAGGTTCTACAACAGTTGTATAACAGTTCTACAACAGGTTCTACAACAGTTGTATAACAGTTCTACAACAGTTGTATAACAGCTGATAGTCGAATGGTTACAATTTTGTGGTGCTTTTTAAGCGGTATCATAAGCGTATAACAGTCTTCAAATTGTTAAACAAACAATTGCCAGGCTTCAAAACAAAGCCCTTTGTATAATAGTTGTATAACAAATGTATAACACTCGTAAAACTGCATACTCAATGTTTTTATATAACAGTTGTATAACACATGTATAACAGTTGTATAACAGTTGTATAACAGTTGTATAACAGTTCTACAACAGTTGTATAACAGTTCTACAACAGTTGTATAACAGTTCTACAACAGTTGTATAACAGTTCTACAACAGTTGTATAACAGTTCTACAACAGTTGTATAACAGTTCTACAACAGTTGTACAACAGTTCTACAACAGTTGTATAACAGTTCTACAACAGTTGTATAACAGCTGATAGTCGAATGGTTACAATTGTGTGGTGCTTATTAAGCGGTATCATAAGCGTATAACAGTCTTCAAATTGTTAAACAAACAATTGCCAGGCTTCAAAACAAAGCCCTTTGTATAATAGTTGTATAACAAATGTATAACACTCGTAAAACTGCATACTCAATGTTTTTTATATAACAGTTGTATAACACATGTTTAACAGTTGTATAACAGTTCTACAACAGTTGTATAACAGTTCTACAACAGTTGTATAACAGTTCTACAACAGTTGTATAACAGTTCTACAACAGTTGTATAACAGTTCTACAACAGTTGTATAACAGTTCTACAACAGTTCTACAACAGTTGTATAACAGTTCTACAACAGTTGTATAACAGTTCTATAACAGTTGTATAACAGTTCTACAACAGTTGTATAACAGTTCTTCAACAGTTGTATAACAGTTCTAAACAGTTGTACAACAGTTCTACAACAGTTGTATAACAGTTCACAACAGTTGTATAACAGTTCTACAACAGGTTCTACAACAGTTGTATAACAGTTCTACAACAGTTGTATAACAGCTGATAGTCGAATGGTTTCAATTGTGTGGTGCTTTTTAAGCGGTATTATAAGCGTATTACAGTCTTCAAATTGTTAAACAAACAATTGCCAGGCTTCAAAACAAAGCCCTTTGTATAATAGTTGTATAACAAATGTATAACACTCGTAAAACTGCATACTCAATGTTTTTATATAACAGTTGTATAACACATGTATAACAGTTCTACAACAGTTGTATAACAGTTCTACAACAGTTGTATAACAGTTCTACAACAGTTGTATAACAGTTCTACAACAGTTGTATAACAGTTCTACAACAGTTGTATAACAGTTCTACAACAGTTGTATAACAGTTCTACAACAGTTGTATAACAGTTCTACAACAGTTGTATAACAGTTCTACAACAGTTGTAAAACAGTTCTTCAAAAGTTGTATAACAGCTGATAGTCGAATGGTTACAATTGTGTCGTGCTTTTTAAGCGGTATCATAAGCGTATAACAGTCTTCAAATTGTTAAACGATTTAAAAACGTAGCTTGAAAATAATATAACACTTTATATATAGTTGTATAACACATATAAAATAACTCTATAAGAAAGGGCAAACAATTGCCAGGCTTCAAAACAAAGCCCTTCGTATAATAGTTGTATAACACTCGTAAAACTGCATACTCAATGTTTTGATATAACACTTGTATAACACATGTATAACAGTTGTATAACAGTTGTATTACAGTTGTATAACAGTTCTACAACAGTTGTATAACAGTTCTACAACAGTTGTATAACAGTTCTTCAACAGTTGTATAACAGTTCTAAAACAGTTGTACAACAGTTCTACAACAGTTGTATAACAGTTCTACAACAGTTGTATAACAGTTCTACAACAGGTTCTACAACAGTTGTATAACAGTTCTACAACAGTTGTATAACAGCTGATAGTCGAATGGTTACAATTGTATGGTGCTTTTTTAGCGGTATCATAAGCGTATAACAGTCTTCAAATTGTTAAACAAACAATTGCCAGGCTTCAAAACAAAGCCCTTTGTATAATAGTTGTATAACAAATGTATAACACTCGTAAAACTGCATACTCAATGTTTTTATATAACAGTTGTATAACACATGTATAACAGTTGTATAACAGTTGTATAACAGTTGTATAACAGTTCTACAACAGTTGTATAACAGTTCTACAACAGTTGTATAACAGTTCTACAACAGTTGTATAACAGTTCTACAACAGTTGTATAACAGTTCTACAACAGTTGTATAACAGTTCTACAACAGTTGTATAACAGTTCTACAACAGTTGTACAACAGTTCTACAACAGTTGTATAACAGTTCTACAACAGGTTCTACAACAGTTGTATAACAGTTCTACAACAGTTGTATAACAGTTCTACAACAGTTGTATAACAGCTGATAGTCGAATGGTTACAATTGTGTGGTGCTTTTTAAGCGGTGTCATAAGCGTATAACAGTCTTCAAATTGTTAAACAAACAATTGCCAGGCTTCAAAACAAAGCTCTTTGTATAATAGTTGTATAACAAATGTATAACACTCGTAAAACTGCATACTCAATGTTTTATATATAACAGTTGTATAACACATGTTTAACAGTTGTATAACAGTTGTATAACAGTTCTACAACAGTTGTATAACAGTTCTACAACAGTTGTATAACAGTTCTACAACAGTTGTATAACAGTTTACAACAGTTGTATAACAGTTCTACAACAGTGTATAACAGTTCTACAACAGTTCTAAACAGTTGTATAACAGTTCTACAACAGTTGTATAACAGTTCTACAACAGTTGTATAACAGTTCTACAACAGTTGTATAACAGTTCTACAACAGTTGTATAACAGTTCTACAACAGTTGTATAACAGTTCTACAACAGTTGTATAACAGTTCTACAACAGTTGTATAACAGTTCTACAACAGTTGTAACAGTTCTACAACAGTTGTATAACAGTTCTAAACAGTTGTATAACAGTTGTATAACAGTTGTATAACAGTTGTATAACAGTTCTACAACAGTTGTATAACAGTTCTACAACAGTTCTACAACAGTTGTATAACAGTTCTACAACAGTTGTATAACAGTTCTACAACAGTTGTATAACAGTTCTACAACAGTTGTATAACAGTTCTACAACAGTTGTATAACAGTTCTACAACAGTTGTATAACAGTTCTACAACAGTTGTATAACAGTTCTACAACAGTTGTATAACAGTTCTACAACAGTTGTATAACAGTTCTACAGGTTCTACAACAGTTGTATAACAGTTCTACAACAGTTGTATAACAGTTCTACAACAGTTGTATAACAGCTGATAGTCGTTGTATATGATAGTCGAATGGTACAATTGTGTGGTGCTTTTTTAAGCGGTATCATAAGCGTATAACAGTCTTCAAATTGTAAAACAAACAATTGCCAGGCTTCAAAACAAAGCCCTTTGTATAATAGTTGTATAACAAATGTATAACACTCGTAAAACTGCATACTCAATGTTTTTTATATAACAGTTGTATAACAGTTGTATAACAGTTGTGTAACAGTTGTATAACAGTTGTATAACAGTTCTACAACAGTTGTATAACAGTTCTACAACAGTTGTATAACAGTTCTACAACAGTTGTAAACAGTTCTATAACAGGTTCTGCAACAGTTGTATAACAGTTCTACAACAGTTGTATAACAGTTCTACAACAGTTGTATAACAGCTGATAGTCGAATGGTTTTGTGTGGTGCTTTTGCGGTTATCATAAGCGTATAACAGTCTTCAAATTGTTAAACAAACAATTAGGCTTCAAAAACAAAGCCCTTTGTATAATAGTTGTATAACAAATGTATAACACTCGTAAAACTGCATACTCAATGTTTTTATATAACAGTTGTATAACAGTTGTATAACAGTTCTACAACAGTTGTATAACAGTTCTACAACAGTTGTATAACAGTTCTACAACAGTTGTATAACAGCTGATAGTCGAATAGTAACAATTGTGTGGTGCTTTTAAACGGTTCATAAGCGTATAACAGTCTTCAAATTGTTAAACGATTTAAAAAGCATAACTTGAAAATAATATAACACTTTATATAGTTGTATAACACATATAAAATAGCTCTATAAGAAAGGGCAAACAATTGCCAGCTTCAAAACAAAGCCCTTTGTATAATAGTTGTATAACAAATGTATAACACTCGTAAAACTGCATACTCAATGTTTTTATATAACAGTTGTATTACAGTTGTATAACAGTTCTACAACAGTTGTATAACAGTTCTACAACAGTTGTATAACAGTTGTATAACAGTTCTACAACAGTTGTACAACAGTTCTACAACAGTTGTATAACAGTTGTATAACAGTTGTATAACAGTTGTATAACAGTTCTACAACAGTTGTATAACAGTTCTACAACAGTTGTATAACAGTTCTACAACAGTTGTATAACAGTTCTACAACAGTTGTATAACAGTTCTACAACAGTTGTATAACAGCTGATAGTCGAATGGTTACAATTGTGTGGTGCTTTTTAAGCGGTGTCATAAGCGTATAACAGTCTTCAAATTGTTAAACAAACAATTGCCAGGCTTCAAAACAAAGCCCTTTGTATAATAGTTGTATAACAAATGTATAACACTCGTAAAACTGCATACTCAATGTTTTTATATAACAGTTGTATAACACATGTTTTAACAGTTGTATAACAGTTGTATAACAGTTGTATAACAGTTCTACAACAGTTGTATAACAGTTCTACAACAGTTGTATAACAGTTCTACAACAGTTGTATAACAGTTTTACAACAGTTGTATAACAGTTCTACAACAGCTGTATAACAGTTCTACAACAGTTCTACAACAGTTGTATAACAGTTCTACAGTTGTATAACAGTTCTACAACAGTTGTATAACAGTTCTACAACAGTTGTATAACAGTTCTTCAACAGTTGTATAACAGTTCTAAACAGTTGTATACAGTTCTACACAGTTTATAACAGTTCTACAACAGTTGTATAACAGTTCTACAACAGGTTCTACAACAGTTGTATAACAGTTCTACAACAGTTGTATAACAGCTGATAGTCGAATGGTTACAATTTTGTGGTGCTTTTTAAGCGGTATCATAAGCGTATAACAGTCTTCAAATTGTTAAACAAACAATTGCCAGGCTTCAAAACAAAGCCCTTTGTATAATAGTTGTATAACAAATGTATAACACGTAAAACTGCATACTCAATGTTTTTTATATAACAGTTGTATAACACATGTATAACAGTTGTATAACAGTTGTATAACAGTTGTATAACAGTTCTACAACAGTTGTATAACAGTTCTACAACAGTTGTATAACAGTTCTACAACAGTTGTATAACAGTTCTACAACAGTTGTATAACAGTTCTACAACAGTTGTATAACAGTTCTACAACAGTTGTATAACAGTTCTACAACAGTTGTATAACAGCTGATAGTCGAATAGTTACAATTGTGGTGCTTTTTTAAGCGGTATCATAAACGTATAACAGTCTTCAAATTGTTAAACGATTTAAAAACGTAGCTTGAAAATAATATAACACTTTATATAGTTGTATAACACATATAAAATAGCTCTATAAAAGGGCAAACAATTGCCAGGCTTCAAAACAAAGCCCTTTGTATAATAGTTGTATAACAAATGTATAACACTCGTAAAACTGCATACTCAATGTTTTTATATAACAGTTGTATAACATTATAACAGTTGTATAACAGTTCTATAACAGTTGTATAACAGTTCTACAACAGTTGTATAACAGTTCTACAACAGTTGTATAACAGTTCTACAACAGTTGTATAACTGTTCTACAACAGTTGTATAACAGTTCTACAACAGTTGTATAACAGTTCTACAACAGTTGTATAACAGTTCTACAACAGTTGTATAACAGTTCTACAACAGTTGTATAACAGTTCTACAACAGTTGTATAACAGCTGATAGTCGAATGGTTACAATTGTGTGGTGCTTTTTAAGCGGTGTCATAAGCGTATAACAGTCTTCAAATTGTTAAACAAACAATTGCCAGGCTTCAAAACAAAGCCCTTTGTATAATAGTTGTATAACAAATGTATAACACTCGTAAAACTGCATACTCAATGTTTTATATAACAGTTGTATAACACATGTATAACAGTTGTATAACAGTTGTATAACAGTTGTATAACAGTTCTACAACAGTTGTATAACAGTTCTACAACAGTTGTATAACAGTTCTACAACAGTTGTTAACAGTTCTACAACAGTTGTATAACAGTTCTACAACAGTTGTATAACAGTTCTACAACAGTTGTATAACAGTTCTACAACAGTTGTATAACAGCTGATAGTCGAATGGTTACAATTGTGTGGTGCTTTTTTAAGCGTTCATAAGCGTATAACAGTCTACAACAGTTGTTAAACATTTAAACAGTTGAAAATAATATAACAGCTTTATATATAGTTGTATAACACATATAAAACAGCTCTATAAGAAAGGGCAAACAGTTGCCAGGCTTCAAAAACAAAGCCCTTTGTATAATAGTTGTATAACAAATGTATAACACTCGTAAAACTGCATACTCAATGTTTTTATATAACAGTTGTATTACAGTTGTATAACAGTTCTACAACAGTTGTATAACAGTTCTACAACAGGTTCTACAACAGTTGTATAACAGTTCTACAACAGTTGTATAACAGCTGATAGTCGAATGGTTACAATTGTGTGGTGCTTTTTAAGCGGTGTCATAAGCGTATAACAGTCTTCAAATTGTTAAACAAACAATTGCCAGGCTTCAAAACAAAGCCCTTTGTATAATAGTTGTATAACAAATGTATAACACTCGTAAAACTGCATACTCAATGTTTTATATAACAGTTGTATAACACATGTTTAACAGTTGTATAACAGTTGTATAACAGTTGTATAACAGTTCTACAACAGTTGTATAACAGTTCTACAACAGTTGTATAACAGTTCTACAACAGTTGTATAACAGTTCTACAACAGTTGTATAACAGTTCTACAACAGTTGTATAACAGTTCTACAACAGTTGTATAACAGCTGATAGTCGAATGTTTACAATTGTGTGGTGCTTTTTTTAAGCGGTATCATAAGCGTATAACAGTCTTCAAATTGTTAAACGATTTAAAACGTAACTTGAAAATAATATAACACTTTATATATAGTTGTATAACACATATAAAAAGCTCTATAAGAAAGAAACAATTGCCAGGCTTCAAAACAAAGCCCTTTGTATAATAGTTGTATAACAAATGTATAACACTCGTAAAACTGCATACTCAATGTTTTTATATAACAGTTGTATAACACATGTATAACAGTTGTATAACAGTTGTATAACAGTTCTACAACAGTTGTATAACAGTTCTACAACAGTTGTATAACAGTTCTACAACAGTTGTATAACAGTTCTACAACAGCTGTAAAACAGTTCTTCAACAGTTGTATAACAGTTCTACAACAGTTGTATAACAGTTCTACAACAGTTGTATAACAGCTGATAGTCGAATGGTTACAATTGTGGTGCTTTTAAGCGGTATCATAAGCGTATAACAGTCTTCAAATTGTTAAACAAACAATTGCCAGGCTTCAAAACAAAGCCCTTTGTATAATAGTTGTATAACAAATGTATAACACTCGTAAAACTGCATACTCAATGTTTTTATAACAGTTGTATAACACATGTATAACAGTTGTATAACAGTTGTATAACAGTTGTATAACAGTTCTACAACAGTTGTATAACAGTTCTACAACAGTTGTATAACAGTTCTACAACAGTTGTATAACAGTTCTACAACAGTTGTACAACAGTTCTACAACAGTTGTATAACAGTTCTACAACAGTTGTATAACAGTTCTACAACATTTGTATAACAGCTGATAGTCGAATAGTTTACAATTGTGTGGTGCTTTTAACGGTATCATAAGCGTATAACAGTCTTCAAATTGTTAAACGATTTAAAACGTAGCTTGAAAATAATATAACACTTTATATATAGTTGTATAACACATATAAAATAGCTCTATAAGAAAGGCAAAACAATTGCCAGGCTTCAAAACAAAGCCCTTTGTATAACAGTTGTATAACAAATGTATAACACTCGTAAAACTGCATACTCAATGTTTTTTTATATAACAGTTGTATAACAGGTTGTATAACAGTTCTACAACAGTTGTATAACAGTTCTACAACAGGTTCTACAACAGTTGTATAACAGTTCTACAACAGTTGTATAACAGCTGATAGTCGAATGGTTACAATTGTGTGATTGCTTTTTTAAGCGGTGTCATAAGCGTATAACAGTCTTCAAATTGTTAAACAAACAATTTACCAGGCTTCAAAACAAACCTTTAGTATAATAGTTGTATAACAAATGTATAACACTCGTAAAACTGCATACTCAATGTTTTTATATAACAGTTGTATAACACATGTTTAACAGTTGTATAGTTGTATAACAGTTGTATAACAGTTCTACAACAGTTGTATAACAGTTCTACAACAGTTGCATAACAGTTCTACAACAGTTGTATAACAGTTTTACAACAGTTGTATAACAGTTCTACAACAGTTGTATAGTTCTACAACAGTTCTACAACAGTTGTATAACAGTTCTACAACAGTTGTATAACAGTTCTACAACAGTTGTATAACAGTTCTACAACAGTTGTATAACAGTTCTTCAACAGTTGTATAACAGTTCTAAAACAGTTGTACAACAGTTCTACAACAGTTGTATAACAGTTCTACAACAGGTTCTACAACAGTTGTATAACAGTTCTACAACAGTTGTATAACAGCTGATAGTCGAATGGTTACAATTGTTGTGGTGCTTTTTTAAGCGGTATCATAAGCGTATAACAGTCTTCAAATTGTTAAACAAACAATTGCCAGGCTTCAAAACAAAGCCCTTTGTATAATAGTTGTATAACAAATGTATAACACTCGTAAAACTGCATACTCAATGTTTTTTATATAACGTTGTATAACACATGTATAACAGTTGTATAACAGTTGTATAACAGTTGTATAACAGTTCTACAACAGTTGTATAACAGTTCTACAACAGTTGTATAACAGTTCTACAACAGTTGTATAACAGTTCTACAACAGTTGTATAACAGTTCTACAACAGTTGTATAACAGTTCTACAACAGTTGTATAACAGTTCTACAACAGTTGTATAACAGCTGATAGTCGAATGGTTACAATTGTGTGGTGCTTTTTTAAGCTATGTCATAAGCGTATAACAGTCTTCAAATTGTTAAACAAACAATTGCCAGGCTTCAAAACAAAGCCCTTTGTATAATAGTTGTATAACAAATGTATAACACTCGTAAAACTGCATACTCAATGTTTTTTATATAACAGTTGTATAACACATGTTTAACAGTTGTATAACAGTTGTATAACAGTTGCATAACAGTTCTACAACAGTTGTATAACAGTTCTACAACAGTTGTATAACAGTTCTACAACGTTGTATAACAGTTCTACAACAGTTGTATAACAGTTCTACAACAGTTGTATAACAGTTCTACAACAGTTCTACAACAGTTGTATAACAGTTCTACAACAGTTGTAAAACAGTTCTACAACAGTTGTATAACAGTTCTACAACAGTTGTGTAACAGTTCTACAACAGTTGTGTAACAGTTCTACAACAGTTGTATAACAGTTCTACAACAGTTGTACAACAGTTCTATAACAGTTGTATAACAGTTTTAACGGTTGTATAACAGTTCTACAGATGTGTATAACAGTTCTGCAACGGTTCTACAACAGTTGTATAACAGGTTCTGCAACAGTTGTATAACAGTTCTACAACAGTTTACAGCAGTTGTACAACAGTTCTGCAACAGTTGTATAACAGTTCTACAACAGTTCTACAACAGTTCTACAACAGTTGTATAACAGTTCTACAACAGTTGTATAACAGTTCTACAACAGTTGTATAACAGTTCTACAACAGTTGTATAACAGTTCTTCAACAGTTGTATAACAGTTCTAAAACAGTTGTACAACAGTTCTACAACAGTTGTATAACAGTTCTACAACAGTTATAACAGTTCTACAACAGGTTCTACAGTTGTATAACAGTTCTACAACAGGTTCTACAACAGTTGTATAACAGTTCTACAACAGTTGTATAACAGCTGATAGTCGAATGGTTACAATTTGTGGTGCTTTTTAAGCGGTATCATAAGCGTATAACAGTCTTCAAATTGTTAAACAAACAATTGCCAGGCTTCAAAACAAAGCCCTTTGTATAATAGTTGTATAACAAATGTATAACACTCGTAAAACTGCATACTCAGTGTTTTTATATAACAGTTGTATAACACATGTATGAACAGTTGTATAACAGTTTATATAACAGTTGTATAACAGTTCTACAACAGTTGTATAACAGTTCTACAACAGTTGTATAACAGTTCTACAACAGTTGTATAACAGTTCTACAACAGTTGTATAACAGTTCTACAACAGTTGTATAACAGTTCTACAACAGTTGTATAACAGCTGATAGTCGATAGTTTACAATTGTGTGGTGCTTTTTTAAGCGTGTCATAAGCGTATAACAGTCTTCAAATTGTTAAACAAACAATTGCCAGGCTTCAAAACAAAGCCCTTTGTATAATAGTTGTATAACAAATGTATAACACTCGTAAAACTGCATACTCAATGTTTTTTATATAACAGTTGTATAACACATGTTTAACAGTTGTATAACAGTTCTACAACAGTTGTATAACAGTTCTACAACAGTTGTATAACAGTTCTACAACAGTTGTATAACAGTTTACAACAGTTGTATAACAGTTCTACAACAGTTGTATAACTGTTCTACAACAGTTCTAAAACAGTTGTATGTAAACAGTTCACAACAGTTGTATAACAGTTCTACAACAGTTGTATAACAGTTCTACAACAGTTGTATAACAGTTCTACAACAGTTGTATAACAGTTCTACAACAGTTGTATAACAGTTCTTCAACAGTTGTATAACAGTTCTAAACAGTTGTACAACAGTTCTACAACAGTTGTATAACAGTTCTACAACAGTTGTATAACAGTTCTACAACAGAGTTCTACAACAGTTGTAACGCAGTTCTACAACAGTTGTATAACAGAAAGCTGATAATGAAGATGGTTACAATTGTGGTGCTTTTTTAAGCGGTATTATAAGCGTATTACAGTCTTCAAATTGTTAAACAAACAATTGCCAGGCTTCAAAACAAAACCTTTAGCTATAATAGTTGTATAACAAATGTATAACACTCGTAAAACTGCATACTCAATGTTTTTTATATAACAGTTAACAGTTTACCATAACCAGTTGTATAACAGTTCATAGTTCAATATAACAGTTCTACAACAGTTGCCTAACAGTTCTACAACATTTGTAAACAGTTCTTCAAGTTGTATAACAGCTGATTGTAGTCGAATAGTTACAATTGTGTCGTGCTTTTTAAACATTATCATAAGCGTATAACAGTCTTCAAGATTGTTAACGATTTAAAAAACGTAGCAGAAAATAATATAACACTTTATATATGGTTAACACATATAAAATAACTCTATAAGAAAGGGCAAACAATTGCCGGAAAAGCAAAGCCCTTCGTATAATAGTTGTATAACACTCGTAAAACTGCATACTCAATGTTTTATATAACAGTTGTATAACACATGTATAACAGTTGTATAACAGTTTATATTACAGGTTATAACAGTTCTACAACAGTTGTATAACAGTTCTACAACAGTTGTATAACAGTTCTAAACAACAGTTGTATAACAGTTCTACAACATTGTATAACAGTTCTACAACAGTTGTACAACAGTTCTCCAAGCACAGTTGTATCTTCAGTTCTACAAGTTCTCACAACAGTTTTTATAACAGTTCTACAACAGTTGTATAACAGTTCTACAACAGTTGTATAACAGTTCTGCAACAGTTGTATAACAGTTACAACTTTATAACAGTTTTACAACTTGTATAACAGTTGTATAACAGCTAGTCAGATGGTTTACAATTGTGTGGTGCTTTTTAAGCGGTATCATGGCGTATAACAGTCTTCAAATTGTTAAACGATTTAAAAAATGTAGCTTGAAAATAATATAACACTTTATACGTAGTTGTATAACACATATAAAATAGCTCTATAAGAAAGGCCAAACAATTGCCAGGCTTCAAAACAAAGCCCTTTGTATAATAGTTGTATACGAAATGTATAGCACTCGTAAAACTGCATACTCAATGTTATTTTTATACCCTGAGCCCATTGAAAATGGACAAAAAAGGGTATAATGTGTTTGGCAGAATGTATGTAACAGGCAGAAGGAGGGGTGGCAGACCCCATAAAGTATATATATTCTTGATCAGGATCAACAGCCGAGTCGATCTAGCCCTGTCCGTCTGTCTGTCCGTCTGTTTGAACGCGTCGATCTCAGATACTATAAGTGCTAGAGACTTCAAATTTGGAGTGCAGGTTTGTGAATACCATACGCAGGTGAAGTTTGTTTCCAATTTTTGATAACACGCCCCCTTATCCCACAAATTGCACAAAATGATTTACAGGCGCAATTTTTGACATAGCACTCCCTAACTGAAAAATCAGTTGAGAAGTATGCGTATTTAACGACCCTGATTCAAATTTCAAAGCGATTGACCCATAAATAAGGAAGTTATTTCGGAATTTACATTTAATTCAATAATTACATTTGCATGGCAAATCAAACGAGCGAGCGAGACAGCATGTTCACGTTTGTATGCAAGGCGCGCACAAAGACAGTACAAAATAGTACCCATTTTCTTTTGGGTTTCGATTTCAAGTACTATATGACCTAGAGACTTCAAATTTGTTATGTAGGTTCGTGGATACCATACGCAGGTCAAGTTTGTTTCCAATTTTAGGTGCCACGCCCCTTCACCCACAAATTGCACAAAAGATTTACAGGCGCAGTTTTGACATAGCACTCCTAACTGAACAATCAGTTGAGAAGTATGCGTATTAAACGACCTGAAAATTTCAAAGCGATTGACCCATAAATAAAGAAGTTATTTCGGTTTACATTTAATTCAATAATTACATTTGCATGGCAAATCAAACGTGCAGACAGACATATGTTCACGTTTGTATGCAAGGCGCACAAAGACAGAACGAATTAGTACCCATTTTCTTTGGGTACCAAATAAGAATCAAGCGATAAGCAAAAATAATATCGATATCATGTAATGAAAATGATAATGTATAATTTATGTATACAAATATACAGTTTGATTAAAATATAATTGTGTTAATATATAAATATTATTTTTGCCGTAAAAAATCAGCAAACTGATAGCTATACATGAGAGAAATAGCGATCATTTTGCAGCACTACTCTTGCATCTTTGCCGAGCACTGAAAGCTGCAAAATAATAATTTAAATTATTAATATTTTCGATTCCTTACACATATATAATAAGTATCTGCTTATTATCGTTGTAAAAAAAACTTAGCATTTTCCGCTTTAAGAATCTCATAAAATTAGACATTGCCTTTATTTCAAATTTCGCGCACTGCAGCAGCCTTTGGCAGGCTTGAATTTGTTGCGAAAGAGGAGAGAGAGAGAGGAAAATGGGTGCTGCCAGATTGCAGGCTGAGCAAAGTTGTAGTTTGTGGCTACTCTTGACACACGCTACATCGATTGCAAGCGATTACGTTTACGACTTGCGATTTACCAATTTATCAATTTTTAATTAATTTTAAATAAGTTTATTATATTAAAGTTTATTATATTTTAATTTTAATTAATTTTAAATAAGTTTATTATATTAAAGTTTATTATATTAAACTTATTTAAAATTAATTAGAAATTGATAAATTGGTAAATTGCAAGTCGTAATTGTAATCGAGTGATGTATTAGTTCAGTGAGGCATTAATAACGTAGTCTGCAGTGATAAGCGCATTGATTTAAGAAAACCGAAAGTTGTTCATAGTTTCGCGTGTGTAATTTTTGATACCCTGAGCCCATTGAAAATGGGCAACAATCAACTTTTATAAAAGAGTACATGGGCTCAGGGTATCCTACTGTCGAGCGTGCTCGACTGTAGCCGCACCTCACCGCGAGCGAAGCGAGCCGTGGGTAGGCGAGCGAAGCGAGCATTATTAGTTTTTGCCATAGTAAGTACGGGGTCTCCGACAGTCGAGTATGCTCGACTGTAGCACCGGACGACTAGTTTTTTAAATATGAAAGAAATTTAACAAATTAATTTACATATTTTATTATCTGTTTGCATTAATGATAGTTATAATAACATGTCAAAAAATGGCAATTCCAAAAATTTCTGATATCCCACAAAAAAAAACCTCTACACGAGGTAAAAGTCGAAAGTGACGAAAGCGTTTTTCAGCCGCAAAATTTCTGATACCCAATTTTGTGACGAAAAAATAAAGTGTAATATAAAAATTAAAAAAAAAAAAAGTAATAGTTAATAAAAAAAAACACGAAAATTTACATTCGGCACTGCGTAAAATGTAATTATTATGTTCGTGGTAGCTCACCCATTTTGCACACAGTGAAGAATGCCAATTTTCGTGTTTTTATACCCTGATCCCATTGAAAACGGGCAAAAAAAGGTATAATAAGTTTGATAGAATGTATGTAACAGGCAGAAGGGGGCGTGACAGACCCCCCAAAGTATATGTATTCTTGATCAGGATCAACAGCCGAGTCGATTGTGCCATGTCCGTCCGTCCGTCTGTTTGAACGCGTCGATCTCAGAAACCATAAAAGCTAGACTCTTCAAACTTGGTATTTGAATCCTGGATACCATAGGCAAACAAACAAAAAACTTTTTCATACTAAAACTTCATTTTCAATGTATGGTTCCTATAACAGCTATATGATATAGTGGTCCGATTTAAACCAACTTTGGTGAGGATATATAAACCCAAGTTAAATGCATATTGTATAAGTTTGGTTTAAATATCTCATAAAACAAAAAAGTTTTGTTTTGCAAAGAAAATTAAAACCGAAGTTTAGAATTTTTTCAAGTTTTTCTTGATTTTGAAAGTAAAAAAAGCTTAAAAAAAAGTTAAATAAAAACAAAATTTTCTTAATTCAAAAATAATTATATCTTAAACTACTGGTTTAAGTCATAGACTGTTTATGGATGAATTACAGATATATTCATTCTCTTTAAGGAAAAGTAAAGCTTTTAAAAATCAGCTTTGCCATTCTTGGGTAATGATGACAAAAGTGAGCGTAAAAAAAAAAATGTTTTTCGTCGTTTGGGGCCCCACATCAATCCAAAAAAGTGGGTTTGGTTCAATTCAGAAGAAAAAGACCAAATTTGTTGCCTAGTGTAATCAGTCACTAAGTGTACACAAAGGCTTCTTGTAAATCAAAACGAATAAACTCTGTAGACTTAGACTTTGAAACTCAAAGAAAGCCGTCGCTCTGTTTATTAAAGTCCAATGGACTTCAATAGATAAAAATTTAAAATGCCAGCTAAATCACCCCAGAAAAGGTGAATAGTCAGGTGCCTATTGAATTATTACATTGGTAACTGATGCAACCACGCAACCCATAGTTATGATAATGTAATTATCTAGAAAATATATATGAAGTAATTATGTCAGTTTAACTGAAATAAAAAAAAACTTTTGTTCATGTTCAGTTCGTAAATATCGTGGGAAAATCAGTTGTTCTAGTTCATGTGCATTTAATAATATAACAATTTAATTATTTATGCGAGACTTTATTTAATAACATATTAATACTTTCATATTATAACTGCAATGACATGAAACTAAATCATATAAAAAGGAAGTTTCCAATAGTTTAGTCAACAGAAGAACAGAACCCGTCGGAAGGCGATATGGCTATCGACAGCCGGAATTTCTTCAGAAGTCACTGCGCTGTCTGGAAAATACTTGGTCTTACTCATGACCAGGTGACTTGGAAGAAACTATACATTTCCGTCACAATCGTGTTCCACCTTTTAATAACTATTGGCTATCCACTGCATTTGGGCATGTCGGTATTTCGCAATGGCAACCTCACAGATGATATTAAAAGCGTTACGTTTATTGCCACTTACGGCGCCTGCTCCCTGAAGTTTATCATATACGCCTACAACTTTGACAAACTCAGGAGAATGAAAGAACTGCTGATGCTACTGGACTTGCGAGTAAAAAGGCCGTTAGAGATGGACATTTACAACACGTTGAGATCTCAGATTCGTGCAATTCTTTATATGTTTACTGGCTTGTGGGTGACCTGTGCAATGTCGGCTGAGTTGGCCTTTATACTGCAGGATGGATGCGAACTCATGTACCCTGCCTGGTTTCCATTCGATTGGCGAAATTCCTCGCGTAACTTTTATCTTGCCAACTTGTATCAAATCTTTGGCTCGTGCTACCAATTAATGCAAAACTATGTGAACGATTGTTTTCCCATCATTATGTTGTGCATTATATCAGCCCACATAAAGATGCTCTACATTCGATTCGAGCAAATCGGAGTCGATGAGTCAGAGGATGTTGTTTTGGAATCTCAACTGGAGGCTTGTATAACGGATCACAAACGGTTGCTTGAGTAGGTAGAATTTTATTCGTAATTGCAATTGCACATTTTAAATTGAAATCTTTAAAGACTTTTTCAGACCATGGAGTCCTTCATGTCCTTGCCTATCCTCATCCAAATTGTTGTCAGCGCCTTGAATGTCTGCGTTAGCATTGCTGGTGTGCTCTTTTTTGTAACTGAGCCTATGTCACGTACATATCTAGTGTTTTACGCAATAGCAATGCCCATACAGATCTTTCCCACCTGCTACTACGGAACAGACAATGAGCTTTGGTTTGGGAAACTTCACTACGCAGTGTTTAGCTGCAATTGGATCAAACAGAGTCGAAACTTCAAGAAAAAACTTATGCTGTTTGTGGAATGTTCTCTGAAGCAGAAAACAGCCATGGCGGGTGGAATGGTACGCATTCATGTGGATACCTTTTTTTCTACGCTCAAATTTGCCTACTCCCTATTTACAATCATTTTGCGAATGCGAAAGTGAACGAGAACTTAAATAACATCATTAAAACTAACAGAATGCATGATTACGATTAGACGAAAATAATAATTTGTGCAAATGGGAATATTTATCTATAATCTCGTGTTTTCGTATTCCTTAACTTTTTTTTGACCTCGTACTTAAAGTCTATTAAGTTTAGTTTATTTAATTAAAGAGGCGTGGTAGATCCTTTAGAGTATATATTATTATTTTTTTGTAATGGGGAAATTGCACCTGCGACCTATGAGATCTATTGTACCCCCTTCTGAGCTAATAGCTCTTCCATTAGCCCTATCTCCTTGACGAATTCGAGGATTTTGATAGGGTTGAGGTCTTCTATGTACCTTAACTGGATGACATGTTTCCCTTGGATACTTCGTCTGCGTCTAGCCAGGACATATATTGAGGATTCCTCTTCAGTGTCACAGAAGCGGCATGTTCCGTTACTTACTATACCTATGTTGTGAAGGTGACTTCTTAGTCTATAATGCCCGGTCAGCAGACAGGTCAGTATTCTAAATCTATTCTTCCCCATGGGAATCAGTTGTTCGAAGCGCCTCTGGTTATAGTTGCCTATAAGACATCTCGCTTGTCGGAGAACCATGGATAGCTCCTACTCTGACCGTCTTAGATGTTTTTCTTCTGTCCAGAGATGTTCCCGGAACTTGTGTCTGCCTATTCCACAGAACGGTTCAGGACCTATAAAGGGATTATTGGATCCCATTCTCGCCAACTTGTCAACGGATTCATTCCCTGCTATATCATTAAGTCCCGGGATCCACCTGAGGATCAGCCTGATCAGTGATCCCAGTTAATCTAGCTTAGACCGGACCTCCCGGACTACCTTTGACGTCATTCTCGACATGCTAAGTGCATTTATTGCCGCCAGACTATCTGATAGGATAGCAATATCTTCATTGCGATAGTTACGTCTTAGGTTAGGGTCTGCACACCTTAATATTGCACATACCTCAGCCTGGAGTATGCTGGTATATTTCCCTAGAGACTCGTTGTAGGATATCCGAGGGCCTACGACCCCTAGGCCAGTGCCCTGGTGTGTAAGTGATCCATTGGTGTACTACTTAATGGTGTGCGGCTTCATGGGGTGGATTTCTTCTAATGAAGTCCAGTCCCCTTTGCAACTTAGGCTTTTTATCCCTAGCTCCCTATAGTGTCTCGGCAGATCTATTGCTAAGATTGCAGTCTGCTCTTATTCCTTTCTTTGCCATCCTTAGCAAGGTTGCTTTATTTTGTAGTCCAATAATATAATGGAGCGTGAGCTCCATTAGGAATTCAATGGCCGTTGTCGGACAGGTTCGCATTGCCCCCGTCATAAAAACGCAGGCTAGTCTTTGCATCTTTTGCATTTGTTTTTGCACTGTGATCAGACGTGCTCTGTCACCCCAGGCGATTGCTCCGTATGTGAGCATGCATACAGAGCAGGTCGTTCTACCGACACTCCACTGTACCAATTAAAACGCGTCCTTAGCGCTGCAGTTGATAATAAGGAGGTGGCTATCTGTGTCTTCCTATTATAGAGGGTGCTTTTGACAACGCAACACACGATGCAGTCAAGGCTGCCCTCTTTGGGAGGGATCTGGATCACACCACTTGCAGATGGATCTCCTCTCTGCTAAGATCCAGGCAAGCCACAGCAACTATACATGAAAGTACAGTTACAGTAACAACCACAAAAGGATGTCCTCAAGGGGGTGTATAATCTCCACTACTTTGGAGCTTGTTAGTAGATGAGCTGCTCAAAAGACTAGCTAATAGAGAGATACAATGTCAAGGCTACGCTAATGACATTGTTATTATACCGCGAGGCAAATTTGAAGAAGCACTCTGTGACATAGTCCAGCTACGGCTGAAGATGACAAGCGACTGGGTACTCCGCACCCTGCGTGCTTTGCTCTCGAAATTAAAACATGATAAAGAGGAGCACTTCTTATATTTTTCTTGAATAAACTTCTTTTATGCAAATATAAATTACTGTTCTACTTCAATAGTTGAAACACTTGTTAATTAGAACAACCTGGTATTTCGGACTTTCAATTTTTATCTATAAAATATGCTGTTACACGGGCGCCACACTAAATTATTGATTGTGAAATCTGATCATAATAACGTGTTTGCTTTCTCAACATTCGGCAGTTTTTTTAGACCCCGTACTTAAAAAAAGTACAGGGGTCTATTGGGTTTGTTTTACCGAATTTGTGCGTAACAGGCAGAAGGAGGCGTGGCAGACCCCATAAAGTATATATATTCTTGATCAGCATCAATAGCCGAGTCGATATAGCAATGTCCGTCTATCCGTCTGTCTGTCTGTCTGTTTGTATGAACACCTAGATCTCAGAGACTATAAGAGCTAGAGACCCCAAACTTGGTATGTAGGTTCCTCTATATTGCAAGCAGATCAAGTTTATTTCAAAATTTGGCCACGCCCCCTTTATCGCCCACAAATCGAAAAAAAAAATTTCATATCTAAATTATAAGAACAATTTAAAAGCTAGTGACACCAAATTTGGTATGTAGATTCCTCTATTTTGCAGGCAGTTCAAGTTTGTTTCTTTTTTGAATCGGACTACTATGTCATATAGCGCTTATAGGAACAATCGGTCGAAAATCAAGTTTTAGTATGAAAAACTTTTTTGTTTAATGAGATATTGTAGCCAAACTGATACAAAAAGCATATGACTTGGTTTTATATATCCTGTCCAAAGTTGGTTCAAATCGAATCACTATATCATATAGCTGTCATACGACCGATCGAGTGAAAATCAAGTCTTCGTATGAACAACTTTTTTGTTTTTTGAGATATCGTAACCAAACTGATAGAATATACATAAAACTTGGTTTTATATATCCTGTTTAAAGTTGGTTAAATCGGACCACTATATCATATAGCTGTCGTTGGACCGATCAGGCGAAAATCAAGTCTTAGTATACAAATCTTTTATGTTTTATGAGACATTTTTACTAATATGATAGAATATGCATTTAAGTTAACTAAATATTTTTTAGTTTTTTACATTATTAGTTTTTGCCATAGTAAGTACGGGGTCTTCGACAGTCAAGTATGCTCGACTGTAGCACCGGCCGACTAGTTTTCTTTACTTCTGATGGATTAGCAATCAGTAATATTACATTTTTTGAAAGAAAAAAGAACTATTATATTCACGCTGCCAGCTGACCCTGCAATTGGACTTTGGGAAAATCGCCAGATTTGGTGGGAAAAAGCCGGATTTGACGGGAAAATTACAGATATGGCAGAAAAAATTGAGACTTGGCGTGCAAAAGCGAATCTGTGAGTTTGGTTGGAATAACTTAAAAAACACAAAAGTGTTTCATACTCAGTGTTGTCCAACTACGCGTAATTTTTTAATGTCTACACATTGGTGACGACAATGCGTAAACAATGTAGACAAACGGTAAACAATGTAAACAATGCCAACAATGCATAAACAATGTCTACAATAGTATCCTTCATAGGTTTTGCTACGCTGCTGGTTGATTTTTGCTGTTGATATCTTTTTTTAAATGACCTGAAACCCCAGCTAAAAAACAATTAAAAACAAAATGCAATTATCTATAATATTTATATTTTATTAATTTACACGATAGATATAACTTATATTTATATAAAATTATATGTTTCTTAATAATTTTGGTATTCTTAGTTAATATTTCTGTCGCCTTTAATAATGTCGATTGATCCTGTACTTAAAATTATTTTAGAGCTCGACAATATGTTTCAAATGCACTATAATCAGGGGTGACACAGAAAGCAAAACAGCCCGAAAATCTCCTTAAAATCTCCATACATCTCCAACTGAACAAGCGGGCAGAAAAATCAAATGAACAAACTAAATTACTCATAATCACGGACTTACCTCTCTCGATCGCTTCTGTCATTCGACAAAATCGAACTAATTTATAACATGAACAATAAAGTTGGTTAACTACCTAACTTTAATTGAATATAATTCATTTATATTCAACAATTTTATTGTTGACACTGTTTACATTGTTTACACGCTTACAATTTATAGTTGACACTCATTTGTTTACACGTAGGCAATCGTGTAATCTACACGGTGTAGTCTACGCGGCACATCGCTGGCTTCAACAGAGTTTGGTAGCCTAAGTCGACAGATCAGCTTTTGACAAACATTTTCGTTCTTGTTGTTGGATGTCCTATTGACAACATATACTTAAAGAAAATTGAAGACTTCGCCAGCCCACCACTACAATTATACCTACTAAATAATGGTAAAACTTTTGTACGCCCAAATATATATACAAATTGGGTCAACTAATTATTAAAAAAAAAAATAAATAAAAAAAACACCTTATAAAAAAAAATATTACAAAATGTATTAATTTAAAGTATTTT
Organism: Drosophila innubila; assembly: GCF_004354385.1. NCBI lineage: Eukaryota > Metazoa > Arthropoda > Insecta > Diptera > Drosophilidae > Drosophila > Drosophila innubila. Next base: position 7,037,119 of record NW_022995373.1, read on the forward strand.
ATTTTGCTTGATTTGGGAGCGATTTGGGGTTTCGCTGAATACGATTTGGGATCGTGGTGAGATCGAATTTGGCTTGATTTGGGATTGCGCTGAGAATGATTTGGGATTGTGGTGAGATCGAATTGGGTTTGATTTGGGATTGTGCTGAGAATGATTTGGGATTGTGCTGAGAATGCATGAGAATTAATGCAAGACCAAATTGGGATTGATTTGGGAAGAAATGGGGACTGGCTTAAAATGATTTCGGATTGCTTAAAGAACATTTTGGGTATATCTGAAATCGAATCGGGATAGTTTTAAGAAACAGGTCTGGATTGTTTAAAGATGGTATCAGGTTTGTTTCGATAACGAATTGGGATTGATTTGAGTAAATTATGATTTTATTTTATCCCTATTTTTTTTTTACATATTTTGAGTATGAAGGTTCTCAATATTAGTATTTAAAAGAATAAATATAGTATGAAACACGTTTGAAATGAGAACAAAATGTTTTTGAACTTATCCCAAAAGTACTTAAAAGAGTCTAGAATCAAGTATTTTGGAATTACGGGATAGACGCAATTCTGACATCGATCGTACTTGATTGAAAATTTTTGGGTTGTTTACATTATGTTTTGTGTATTCGAGTTATAGTTAGATAAAGGCTTGCAACAAGACGTTCCCACCAATCGTATGTGTTGGCGTAGGACACGCATCTCTTTTTACTTTTGGGGCTGACCATTTCTATATTAACCATTCTAAATTTCTGAGACCATTCGCAAGATGAGATTATATGTTTATTTATAAACATTTTGCGGTGGGAAATTTTCTTTTTAGTTCCTTCTGATATAATGGACTGTATATATTCAACATTTTGAAATATGGAATTTTTACCTTTAATTTCCCTATTTCGTTTTTTGTCTTAATTTTTAAACATTGGGGATATTAGGAGTGGCAAAATTAATTCTTACTCTACTAGTTGTACTTTTGTATTTTATATATAAAAGTATGAGTAATACAATAACTATGATAATCGTAATTAATATTAGATTTGAATGCTAACTTAAGCAATGAAAGTGTAGACCCTTTAGGCTAATGCCTTCTTTTTTCTGCTGATTTTTGCCATTTTATCCGCATATTGTCTGAATTTAACAATAACATCCTGAATACATACTTTAAGAATACATGATAAATTTAAGAATTTTAAACTTTAATTTTAGAATGGTTTGTTATTTCTAAAATTGTAAAATTGATTTAAGGTCCTCCAAATTGAGGTATTAATTGTTAGCTTTTAGGAAAGCAAAATCATAAATTACTTTACCCATATTTGGAGATATTCGATTGATAGAAAACGGAGACTGCTAAGTTGTCTTGTCCAATTGATGATCGTAAATGGTTCAAATTAATTTGAAGTTTGCTAAATAAACGATGTGCCAATGCTGATGTGATGTGAATCGTTAAAAAATCGTTGCCAAATTCATTGTATGCTTTTCAAGTTCACTGTCCAATTTTGATTTAGTGTTAAAGTCCTGTTTATTAATTCAAATAATCAGAAACAATAAAAAGTGCCTCAAATCTCAATTTAAGTTGCTAAATGATGGGGTCGATTGATTCTAAAAATGGAATTCGATATGTAGCAATTTCTGGTATGTTTTTGCTATCATCTGCAGCCACATTCGTTGTCTGATTTATTTAATTTCAGGCTTAACACCCCAACTTTTTGACAAGTTCAAACTCTTTTTGAAATATCGGCGGCCCTAATATCTAAGCGCCCGGGGCGGTGGCCCCCCATTTCTTTCATGAATTGTTCGGGGTTGATAAGTTGTGGATTTATTCGACCATGATTTAGGTCAATCAGAAGAGCTACTATTGCTGTTTGGCTTTTCTCGCAGTCCTCGATTATCATCATTAATTGTAAAGTTGATACTTGAAAGTTTAATACCATATGTTCTGTCTTCTTCCAAGTTTCCAGGTCTTCAAATAATTTGTTTATATGTTCTTGAACAGTTTGAAATCCAGCAAAATCTTTGGTTTTCTTCATAATGTTAACTGTCGACTCTATGATAGATGTTGATATGATTTTCGTCCCATTTGTATTCCGATTGCCAAATTTGTTGAATATATAACTTTGCTACCACAGTTACAGGTGAGAGCCAACTATATTATGTCAGCAATCACCTCGTCGTTGTTTTCGCAAGGGAAATTGTTCTTTGCTTAATTAACTTATCCTTTCTACCGACTGGTGCTTTTTAGAAAAAGCGACTGACTTTCTATGAGACCCTAAATGCACTCTTAGATGTGTGCATTCCAAATTATGTTAAACCGTCTGGATCTATAAAGCTTCCTTGGTTTACAACTAGACTTTCTTATTTAAAGTATGCTAAATCTAAATATTTTAAAAAATATTAGAAGTCTGGTTCAAGTCTTGAATGGTCTAAGTACACATTAGCCAAGTCGAACTTGGCCAATTTAAACTCACTATGCTACGAGAATTATCAAACTAGTTGCAAAAGACAGTTTTCCCGTGACCCTAAACAATTTTACAAATTTGTTAACTTGAAGCGTAAATCCCCCAGTTTACCTTCCTCTTTTTTTTTGGAATAGATAATGCCAACAACGACTCTGCAGCCACTGAACTATTTGCTAACTTTTTTCAATCCACCTATTCTCCAATCTCCACTTCCAACTCATCTTATCCTTATCTATTTTTCAATCAAACACTATGTTTGCTCACTCTATTTCTTATAACAATATAATCTCTTCTATTAGCTCTTTAAAATCTTCGTTCATTCCTGGGCCAGACAGAATTCCTAGTTGTTTCCATAAGGAATGCTGTTCTTTTTTAGCTGCTCCGTTGCATAAGTTTTTTAGTTATCCATTAAATCTTCAATCTTTCCATATCTTTGGAAAGAATCTTATATCATTCACCCCCACAAAAAAGGTGGTAAGTCTGATATTTCGAACTACAGAGGCATTGCACGGCTTTATTAAGGGTCGGTCCACTACGACCAACTTGCTTGAATTTACCTCCTTGGTAAATGATGCATTTTCAGAGAAAAAGCAAATCGATGACATATAAACTGACTTCAGTAAAGCCTTTGACTCTGTGATCCATGACCTCTTACTTTACAAACATAATTACATAGGGTTCCCTCCCTTCTTTTTACGTTGGGTTTCCACCTACTTAAAATGTAGGACCCAAAAAGTGCTTCTTAGGTCAACCATTTCGAGTTCGGCTCACGTTACTTCTCAAGGAAGTCACTTGGGGCCTTTATTTTTTACTCTGTTCATTAACGATCTACCACCATTCTGTCTCATTCGTATATTTTAATGTATGCGGCTGATGTAAAGCTTATCTTTTCATTCACTGATCCCCTTCTTCATAATCGTCTGCAAGACGATTTAAACGCTATGCAACTATGGTGCTCGGCCAATTAGTTGCATCTCAATTGTTCGAAGTGTATGTTCATAACATTTAGTCGTTCTAGTCCCTATTCAGATTCTTATAATAATTTATAATTATTTTAATAATTTTTAGTCCCAATTTGGGTTCTTATAATAATTTATAATTATTTTAATAATTTTTTTTTTTTAATTTATTTAATTTTGTCTTAAATTTATATGTATATTAAATTGAATATTGTTCGACACAAAATTTTATATCAGAAATTTTGGGGTATGGAATGACTCTCGGCACTAGACTTTTTGAAGATTACCAATTAAGTGTACTCACTGCGGACGGCAGTTCGCGCTAGTGATGAAAGCAGCACGAAGGGTGCGAAAGGCGACTAGCCAAATGTAGAGCTTATATGGAAATTCGCCACGACTGTCCGATTAGATCAAGTTATATACCAATCGAAAGGTTAAGTCCAAACTTACAAAATGGCATACTAAAACTTCTACTAACTCACCTGGATCAAAAGAAAATTTAAACGATCGTAGCTAATGTTGCTGCTGGGGCCTTTTGGTAAATTTTGTTGTTTTTGTTTTTTTAACATTCTTATCAAAATTACGCGTCGATTGATACCTCGATCACCCAAATCCGACAAATAGCTCAAAAGATAATTCAATTTTGAAATTTTTCAAGTGGACTTTTCAAAATGAGATGAAAAGGCAGTTTGTTTGTTTGTTTGTATGTTTGCATCAAAGCGCTAAAGAAGCTTAAATGTAATGATAAGGATTTATTCCTTTTCGAAAGTCAAGAAATGTTTGTTCTACGACTTTTTGAAAAAAAAAACAGCTAGTTTAGCGGGTAAACGCTAAATCCCGCTAAACTTTGTGGTGAGTTTAAGGGCTTTTAGGCGTAACTTTAAACTTTTTTATACCCTGAGCCCATTGAAAATGGGTAAAAAAGGATGTAATGTGTTTGGCAGAATGTATGTAACAGGCAGAAGGAGGGGTGGCAGACCCCATAAAGTATATATATTCTTAATCAGGATCAACAGCCGAGTCGATCTAGACCTGTCCGTCGGTCTGTCCGTCTGTTTGAACGCGTCGATCTCAGATACTATAAGTGCTAGAAAAATTTGGAATGCAGGTTTGTGAATACCATACGCAGGTCAAGTTTGTTTACAATTTGGGATGCCACTCCCCATTCGCCCACAAATTGCATAAAACGATTTACAGGCGCAATTTATGACATAGCACTCTTTAACTGAACAATCAGTTGAGAAGTATGCGTATTAAACGACCCTGAAAATTTCAAAGTGGTTGACCCATAAATAGATAAGTTATTTCGGAATTTAGATTTAATTCAATAATTACATTTGCGTGGCAAATCGAATGTGCGAGCGAGACAGCATGTATACGTTTGTATGCAAGGCGCGCACAAAGACAGAACGAATTAGTACCCATTTTCTTTTGGGTACCAAATAAGAATTAAGCGATAAGCAAAAATACTATCGATATCATGTAATGAAAATATTAATGTATAATTTATGTATATACAAATATACAATTTGATTTAAATATAATTGTGTTAATACATAAATATGTATTTTTGCATGGCAAAAATCAGAGGAAGCTGATAGCTGTGCATGAAATTGCATGAGAGAAAAAGTGATCATTTTGCAGCACTACTTTTTCATCTTTGCCGAGCACTGAAAGCTGCAAAATAATAATTTAAATTATTAACATTTCCGATTCCTTACACATTTATATAATAAGTATCTGCTTATTATCGTTGTAAAAAAAAACTTAGCATTTTACGCTTTAAGAATCTCATAAAATTAGACATTGTCTTTTATTTCAAGTTTCTCGCGCACTGCAGCAGCCTTTGGCAGGCTCGAATTTGTTGCGTGAGAGGGAGAGAGTGAGAGAGGAAAATGGGTGCTGCCAGAATGTTTGTGGCTACTCTTGACACACTCTACATCGATTGCAAGCGATTACGATTACGACTTGCGATTTACCAATTTATCAATTTCTAATTAATTTTTAATAAGTTTAATATAATACCGAGTGGTGTATTAGTTCAGTGAGGCATTAATAACGTAGTCTGCAGTGATAAACACAGTGTTTTAAGAAAACCAAAAGTTGTTCATAGTTTCGCGTCTGTAATTTTTATACCCTGAGCCCATTGAAAATGGGCAACAATCAACTTTTATAAAAGAGTACATGGGCTCAGGGTATCCTACTGTCGAGCGTGCTCGACTGTAGCCGCACCTCACCGCAAGCGAAGCGAGCCGGGGGTAGGCGAGCGAAGCGAGCAGTGGGTGGAGCCCCTTGTTTATTTAGATTTTAGGAAGCTCAATGAGAAAGCGATCAAAGATAGATACCCAATGCCTGTGATAAGCGAGGTCTTGGACAAACTGGGTAGGGCTAAATACTTCACTGCTTAAGATTTAGCTAGCGGTTACCACCAACTCCAAATAGAAATGAGGGATAAAGACATACCGAAGACGGCATTTACAACGGTCAGTGGTCATTTCGAATATATAAGAATGCCATTTGGTGTCACAAATGCACCAGCAACTTCCAGAGGGCAATGGACAACTTGTTGGGAGATTTGGTTGGAAAAAATTGCCTAGATTATATGGACGATATAATTGTGTATTCGCCGTCGTTGCAAGAACATATGAATGATTTGCAAATGATTTTCGAACGCCTCTCTAACGCAAGGTTTCAATTACAATTGGACAAATCAGAATTTCTACGTAAAGAAATAGAATACTTGGGCCACATCGTCACTCAAGAAGGTGTTAAACCAAATCCGGAGAAATTAAAGACAATTCAGGAATTTCCACTACCAAAAAGCCGCAAAGAGTTTAAATCATTTTTAGGAATATATTAGGTATTATAGGAAGTTCATTACAGACTTTGCTAAAATCACTAAACCACTGACGAAACAACTAAAAGGAAAAAAAGACATTGAGATTAAAGACTGGTTCATTAAAACGTTTGAATATTGTAAAACTCTCCTATGTAATGACCACGTATTACAATACCCCGATTTTAATAAACCTTTTATTCTGACAACGGACGCTAGCAACGTGGCGTTAGGAGCCGTTTTATCTCAAGAGAAGATGGGAGCAAATCGCCCAATTTCCATTGCAAGTAGGACCTTGAATGACACAAAGAGTAATAACGCGACCATCGAGAAGGAAATGCTCGCAATTATATGGGCAATAAAGTATTTCAGACTCTACTTGTTCGGGAATAAGTTTAAAATAGTCACAGACCATAGGCCACTCACATGGCTAATGGGTTTTAAAGAGCCGAATTCAAAGTTAGTTAGATGGAAATTACAACTTTTGAAATATGACCATGAAGTTATTTACAAAAACGGGTCCCAAAACGTAGTGGCTGACTCTCTGGGCAGGATAGAAATTAATATGTAAACAAACAGTTAGGACAGCGCAAATCCTATACGAATTTCAGAGAAACCGCTTAATGAATATAACTATCAAATAATATTCCAAAATGGTCAGATGGACGAAACACAATCAACAACTTTATTTAAAAAAGTTAGGAGATTAGTTTCACGGCCATAATAAGATGTCATTGACATTGCAGAGGCCCTTAAAGAATTCTTAAAACCCAATAAGACATATGCGATTTTTGCCACAGACGAATCATTTAACAATATCCAAAAAGCGTTTGATATGTATTTCACAAACAGTAAACTATATAAAGTAATAAGGTGCACAATATTTCTGATAGACCTAATAGACAAAGCAGAACAAGAAAAAGAGTTAAAAGAATACCACAAAAGTAGCAATCATAGAGGAATACAGGAGTCCTACCTCCATTTAAAGAGAAAGTTATATTTTCCAAATATGAGATCAAAGATTACGCAAATAATAAACGATTGTCAAACGTGCCGAACACTTAAATATAATAGGAATCTCAGAAGATCGAGCTCCAATTGACAGAGACACCCAAGTTACCGTTAGATATCCTACATACCGATTTATACACAATTAACGGAAACTCAATAGTTACAGTTATAGATAAGTTTTCAAGATTTGCCGCAGGGTATACCATACCAACAAGGGATAGTTTGAGTGTCGTTAAGTCTATAAGAAGTTTTATGAGTACTTATGGCATACCAAAGAAACTAATATGTGATCAGGGTGCAGAATATTTGTCAAAACTCTTTAGCGACTTCTGTAGACAGTATAATATCCGCGTACATATTACCTCTTTTCAACAGTCTTCGAGCAATGCTCCCGTAAAGAGACTACATTCAACGCTAACCGAAATATATAGAATAATCTTGGAGGAAAGGAAAAAACAGAAATCTACTTGCGACCATGAGGACATGTTAGCAGAGATATTCATAACATACAATAACTCCATTCATTCGGCAACGAAACTGACCCCATTTGAGCTAAATACAGGCAGAACACACATTTTTAATAATACTGTAAACTTCACTAATGAACACGACTACTTGACTAAACTGAACGAGTTTAAGGAAAAAATTTGCCCTGTAGTAGTAGAAAAGATACAAAAACAAAAAGAAGAGAATATTAACAAATTAAATTTGAAAAGAGCAGAGCCAATAGATATAGACCCAGGAAATGTAATATTCAGGTTTACCCTGACATGCTGACGAGATATGACAATAAGGGAAATAGGGAAGGAAGTGCAGATAACTTAGTTGGACCTAGGACAGGCAAGACTAATCTCAAAGCATAATGTAATATGATTGAGTTTGGAACAATTTGCTTTGGAGTGTCTGCTCCTCTATGTTACTTTATTCAGAATAATTCTTAAATGTTAATGTTGGGTTTTGCTAACCCGAAACATTCAATGCAGAAGGCATACATATGTTGTGTATATCTTGACCACTTGAGCTGCAAAGTGCATGCTCAGCATTCGCACGCGCCGCGATCGGCTTATGTATAAGCGATGGATCGTATTGCTTGTGCGCTGGAATGTGTATATGTTTAAGTGTGGTCTTTTGGGTATTTGTATATTTATGATTATTATGACAGAGTGTCACAATGTATGTAATTACTGTTATACCCTTTGATTTGTGTTACTGGCAGGGTAGGTATACTACACCTCCCTTTTTAAACAAATTACGTAATATATGTAGTCATTTAAATATTGTTAATTCGGTATAAAAATATAATTAATAGTAATAATTTGATTTGTTTTTTTTTTCTTATTTTATAAGTGTATTAAAATGTGTTATCTCTCTTTTTTTAAATAATTGTGTTCATTGATAAAAAAAAAAAATTTCATTTTTTTTTTTTAATATATATTTGATTTACTTTAACTCCATTCAACTTTAAATTTTTATTTGACTTTCCTAGAAGAAATTAAATTTTCTTTACTTTATTCCCATTTGTTTTTCATTATATATTTTATTTCACTCTATTTTTATACCCTGAGCCCATTGAAAATGGGCAAAAAAGGGTATAATGTGTTTGGCAGAATGTATGTAACAGGCAGAAGGAGGTGGCAGACCCCATAAAGTATATATATTCTTGATCAGGATCAACAGCCGAGTCGATCTAGCCCTGTCCGTCTGTCTGTCCGTCTGTCCGTCTGTCCGTCTGTTTGAACGCGTCGATCTCAGAGACTGTAAGTGCTAGAGACTTCAAATTTGGAATGCAGGTTTGTGAATACCATACGCAGGTCAAGTTTGTTTCCAATTTTTGATGCCACGCCCCCTTCGCCCACAAATTGAAAAAAAACGATTTACAGGCGCAATTTTTGACATAGCACTCCCTAACTGAACAATCAGTTGAGAAGTATGCGTATTAAACGACCCTGAAAATTTCAAAGCGATTGACCCATAAATAAAGAAGTTATTTCGGAATTTAGATTTAGTTGAATAATTACATTTGGATGGCAAATCAAACGTGCGAGCGAGACAGCATGTTCACGTTTGTATGCAAGGCGCGCACAAACACAGTAAGAAATAGTACCAATTTTCTTTTGGGCTTCGATTTTAAGTACTATATGACCTAGAGACTTCAAATTTGTTATGTAGGTTCCTGGATACCATACGCAGGTCAAGTTTGTTTCCAATTTTAGGTGCCACGCCCCCTTCGCCCACAAATTGCACAAAACGATTTACAGGCGCAATTTTTGACATAGCACTCCCTAACTGAACAATCAGTTGAGAAGTATGCGTATTAAACGACCCTGAAAATTTCAAAGCGATTGACCCAAAATAAAGAAGTTATTTCGAGTTTACATTTAATTCAATAATTACATTTGCATGGCAAATCAAACGTGCGAGCGAGACAGCATGTTCACGTTTGTATGCAAGGCGCGCACAAAGACAGAACGAATTAGTACCAATTTTTTTTTGGTACCAAATAAGAATTAAGCGATAAGCAAAAATATTATCGATATCATGTAATGAAAATGATAATGTATAATTTATGTATATACAAATATACAGTTTGATTAAAATATAATTGTGTTAATATATAAATATGTATTTTTGCATGGCAAAAATCAGCAGAAGCTGATAGCTATACATGAGAGAAATAGCGATCATTTTGCAGCACTACTCTTACATCTTTGCCGAGCACTGAAAGCTGCAAAATAATAATTTAAATTATTAATATTTTCGATTCCTTACACATATATATAATAAGTATCTGCTTATTATCGTTGTAAAAAAAAACTTAGCATTTTCCGCTTTAAGAATCTCATAAAATTAGCCATTGCCTTTTATTTCAAATTTCGCGCGCACTGCAGCAGCCTTTGGCAGGCTTGAATTTGTTGCGTAAGAGGGAGAGAGTGAGAGAGGAAAATGGGTGCTGCCAGATTGCAGGCTGAGCAAAGTTGTAGTTTGTGGCTACTCTTGACACACGCTACATCGATTACGACTTGCGATTTACCAATTTATCAATTTCTAATTAATTTTTTTAAATTTGTATTTAAGAAGATGAAAAATATCAAATATAATTTGTTTTATTTATTTATTTTTTTTTGCTTTGTAATTTTTTTTATACCCTGAGCCCATTGAAAATGAGCAAAAAAGTATACAATGTGTTTGGCAGAATGTATGTAACAGGCAGAAGGGGCGTGGCAGACCCCCAAAGTATATATATTTTGATCAGGATCAACAGCCGAGTCGATTGAGCTATGTCCGTCTGTTTGAACGCGTCGATTTCCGACCATAAGAGCTAGGGACTTCAAACTTGGTATGTAGGCTCCAGGATACCATATGCAGATCAAGTTTGTTTTTATTTTTGAATCGGACCGCTATATCATATAGCTGCCATAGAAACGATACATCGAAAATGAAGTTTTAGTATTAAAAATTTTTTTGTTTTTTAAGATATCTTAACCAAACTGATAGAATATTCATCTGGGCTGGTGTTATACATCCCGACCAAATTTGGTTCGATCGGTTCCCCATATAATATATCTGCAATAGAGACGCTCAATCGAAAATGAAGTCTAAGTATGTATGAAAAACTTTTTTGTTTTTTTGAGATATCTTAAACAAACTGATAGAATATGCATTAAGCTTGGTTTTGTACAACCTGGCCAAATTTGGATCAGATCGGTCTTTTATATCATAAAGCTGCCATAGGAACAATTGGTCGAAAATCAATCTCAGTATAGTATTTGGGCTCAGGGTATCCTACTGTCGAGCGTGCTAGACTGTAAACGCCTACTTGTTTTTTTAATTTAATTAGGTTGATCAGATCTGTTTTTTTTTTATTATGAAACGTTTCATTGAATATATATTTTTAACCTATCCTTATGTACTTTTTATACCCTGAGCCCATTGAAAATGGGCAAAAAAGGGTATAATGTGTTTGGCAGAATGTATGTAACAGGCAGAAGGAGGGGTGGCAGACCCCATAAAGTATATATATTCTTGATCAGGATCAACAGCCGAGTCGAACTAGCCCTGTCCGTCTGTCTGTCTGTCCGTCTGTTTGAACGCGTCGATCTCAGATACTATAAGTGCTAGAGATTTCAAATTTGGAATGCAGGTTTGTGAATACCATACGCAGGTCAAGTTTGTTTCCAATTTTTGATGCCACGCCCCCTTCGCCCACAAATTGCATAAAAACGATTAACAGGCGCAATTTTTGACATCCTAACTGAACAATCAGTTGAGAAGTATGCGTATTAAACGACCCTGAAAATTTCAAAGTGATTGACCCATAAATAGAGAAGTTATTTCGGAATTAACATTTAATTCAATAATTACATTTGCATGGCAAATCAAACGTGCGAGCGAGACAGCATGTATAAGTTTGTTTGCAAGGCGCGCACAAAGACAATACGAATTTTTTTTTTTTTTGGGTACCAAATAAGAATTAAGCGATAAGCAAAAATATTATCGATATCATGTAAGGAAAATGTTAATGTATAATTTATGTATATACAAATATACAATTTGATTAAAATATAATTGTGTTAATATATAAATATGTATTTTTGCATGGCAAAAATCAGCAGAAGCTGATAGCTATACATGAGAGAAATAGCGATCATTTTGCAGCACTACTCTTGCATCTTTGCCGAGCACTGAAAGCTGCAAAATAATAATTTAAATTATTAATATTTTCGATTCCTTACACATATATATAATAAGTATCTGCTTATTATCGTTGTAAAAAAAAACTTAGCATTTTCCGCTTTAAGAATCTCATAAAATTAGCCATTGCCTTTTATTTCAAATTTCGCGCGCACTGCAGCAGCCTTTGGCAGGCTTGAATTTGTTGCGTAAGAGGGAGAGAGTGAGAGAGGAAAATGGGTGCTGCCAGATTGCAGGCTGAGCAAAGTTGTAGTTTGTGGCTACTCTTGACACACGCTCCATCGATTGCAAGCAATTACGATTACGACTTGCGATTTAATAATTTATCAAATTCTAATTAATTTTAAATAAATTTAATATAATACCGAGTGGTGTATTAGTTCAGTGAGGCATTAATAACGTAGTCTGCAGTGATAAACACAGTGTTTTAAGAAAACCAAAAGTTGTTCATAGTTTCGCGTGTGTAATTTTTATACCCTGAGCCCATTGAAAATGGGCAACAATCAACTTTTATAAAAGAGTACATGGGCTCAGGGTATCCTACTGTCGAGCGTGCTCGACTGTAGCCGCACCTCACCGCGAGCGAAGCGAGCAGGGGGCGGAGCCCCCTTGTTGTTTCTTATTTTTACTATCTTTAATGTAAATGTTATCGTTATCTTCTAGTTTTTCTACTATATATGGTCCTAAATATACTGGCTCTAATTTGTGGCCTGCTTCATTTCTTATAAGTACTTTATCTCCTACTTTTAATTCAAAATTTTTTGTTTTCTCATCGTATGCTAATTTCCTATAAGTCTTGGTTTTTTCTAACATAATTCTAGCTCTTTTGTATGCTATTTCTAATCTAAACTTTATTTCCTTAGAGTAGTCATCTATATTATAAATAGGATCTATGTAATTAGTTTTATTTAAATCTATGAACTGTTTTGGTAATCTGCCAAATACTAGTTCGTATGGACAATACTCATGCGTTGCTGATGGTGTTGTGTTGAAACAATAAGTAAAGTATTGAATCCAGACATCCCAATCAGTTTTGTCTGCAGAGATGTATGAACGAATGTATTCATTAAATGTTCGATGACTTCGTTCTATTGTCCCTAATGTTTGTTGATGATATGCAGTAGAGGTGAGATTCTCGATCTTCATATACTTGCATAAATCAGTTAAAATCTGGTTTTTATACTCTGTTCCCATGTCCGATATGAACGTCTTCATTGGACCGAACTTAAGTATGAAATTTTCAAATATAGCCTTTGCGACATTATTTGCTTTTGCTTTTTATTGGAATGGCTACTAAATATTTTGTAAGGTCACAAATTAATGTGACAATGTACTCATTGCCATTTTCCGATTTAAGTAGCGGACCAATTGTATCCACTATTACTATATCGAAAGCATTCACAGGTGTTTCCGTGAGAGTCAAAGGAATTTTCGTGTGTGTCTTTGTTTTGGACATTTGGCATTTTTGGCATCTACGTACGTACTCTTTTATATGACGTGTCATATTTTTCCAGTAGTAGTGTCTTTTTATTTTTGCTAGCGTTCTTGTTATGCCACTGTGGCCTCCTTGAATTGGGTCGTCATGGTATGTAGACAATATTTGTTGTATCTCTTCTTCATATTTTATTTGGGTCACCGGCTGGAGTAGCGCTACTCTTAAAGATTTTAATATTTTATTGCCCATATTTTTAAAAGAATCTATTGAAACTGATTCAAAGATCTTTTCGCTCGGTGCCACTTTGAGTTTGCTGATTTTTAATATACCGGCCTCTTTTCGAGCCTTTGGAAGAACTGACCTAAGTCGAGAATTCCATTAGTATATAAGTCGCTAACTTCAATTCTTGCGATAATTTTATTTCAATGTTTAAATAAACATTTAGATTCTGTTATGCGCAAGGTCCCTACTTTTCGTACTTCATCATTTGTAATGACTTCATGTACGTTGGGCTTGGATACATTTTTATGACTTTGCCTTGGCAGAAGTTCATAATTTTCTACTGTACAGTTTTTATTTTGTCTACTTTGTCGCCTGGTAGTGACTCTCAGGACTTTGTGTTGCATGTCTTTGAGTTCTTTTATAGTTATACGTGAAAGTGCGTCTGCTACAAAATTGTCTTTCCCCTTTAGGTATTCTACTGTGAAGTCATATTCTTCAAGCTCTAGCCGCATGCGAGTTAATTTCGAACTGGGATTAGTCATAGAAAAAAGATATGTTAATGGTCTGTGATCCGTTTTAACAGTGAAGTGTTTGCCATAAATATATGGTCTAAAATGGGTAATTGCCCAATGAATTGCTGCTAACTCTTGTTCTGTTGTGCTCTTATTGCTTTCCCCTTTTGTAAATGAACGAGATGCATAAGCTATTGGGAGTTGAATTCCGTCACGGTTCTGAGTTAGAACCGCTCCGCAAGCTTGTTTACTAGCATCTGTTATAATGCAAAATTCTTTGCGAAAATCAGGATATTGTAATAATGTGGGGTGCATAAGTTTTTCTTTTAGGTATTGGAATGCGTGTTGGCATTCACTTGACCATTCAAAAGGAACATTCTTTTTACATAATCTAGTTATGTGCCGTGCATAATCGGCGAAGTTTTTTATAAATCGACGATAATAATTGCAGAATGCTACAAATCGTCTCGCGATGTCCGCATCATGAGGGACAGGATAATTTTTGATGACGTCAAATTTCTTATCATCTGGCAATACTCATTTGACAGTGCATTTGTGACCCAAGAAAGTCACTTCATGCATGAAAATTGAACATTTTTCTGTATGCAACTTTAGGTTATATTTCCTACATACATTAAAAACATCAGTTAAGTTTTTAATCATGTGTTTTTCGGAACATCCTATTACCATTAAATCGTCCATGTAAAGGAATGCCTGAGAGGGTTCCAATCCCGAGAATGCTATTGTCATCATTCTCTGAAATTAATTTGGTGCGATTTTAAGACCAAATGGTAATCGCGTGAAGCGATATGAGCCATTGCTCGTTGAAAAAGATGTTATATTTCTTGAACTTTCTTCAAGTTCAATATGGTGGAAACCTGACATTAATTCAAGGCATGAAAAGTATTTAGCTCTACCCAGTTGGTCTAGAATATCATCAATTCTGGGGAGCGGGAATTTATCAGAAAGTAGTTTTTTATTGATTTGGCGATAGTCTATTACTAATCGCCATTTCTTTTCTTCCGAATTTGGTAACGATTTTTTCGGAACTAAGAAGAGTGGGCTGTTGTACTCGGATACAGACGGTTCTACGATTTCGTCGTTTATTAATTTCCCTACTTGTTTTTGGATTTCCTCAACTTGGCTATGCGGGCTTCTGTAGTTTTTGATATAAATGGGTTCATCATCTTTAAGTCTTATTGTTTGTTTATAAAAATTATTTGTCGCTATTGGTTCGGTATCCAGTCCGAACACATCACTTGGTGCATAATTCTGTTAATTGATTTCTGAATTGTTCTGGAAAATTTTTCTTTAATTTTGAAAGTACTTGTTCGCTTCTATTTTCTGGATTAGTGTTATGAATGTCGTAATCTGTTAAATTTTCAAATTGGATTTTGTTTACTTTAACCAATTGGTCAGAATTGGTTGTGCTTAGAAGGCGAATGTATACATGTTTGGATGCTGCTATTGTATTTGCAACATAAATTCCGTTATGTTTTTCTTGATTAGGAACAAATATATAATCATTTACTGTATTAATGTCTATTTTTCGTATAACTTGGGACCTGGCTGGCAGAAGAACTGTATTGTTGCCAGCACTATATGTTATCGGAACATAAATAGGATAATTTAAATTTTGAGGTCTAATTATAAACCAGTCTTCACTTGGTTTGAAGTCTATTCGACAATTGAATTTTTTTAATAAAATCAATGCCGATTATTCCATCTCATGGTATTGAAAAGTCTGAATCAACTAAATGAAATTCATGTGGAATAATATATTTTGTTGATTGAAGATCTATTATAGTTGTTCCTTGAGATTTTATTACACCTTGGCAGATACAACTTCTACCGATTCTCCTTTTACTGCATTTGACAGTTGCGTAATGATAGCAGCAATTGTCTGCTCATTACTTATTAAATTTCTCGCATGGCCTTTTAGTTTTGTTTTAATTAATTGGACTGCCGTTGACTCGTGTGTCTCTTTGATTGAGTTCACTAATTTCAACGCGTCTAGAAAGCTTCTTAAATTTTCAGCTTTGCCATCGAAATCTGGTATCAGAGATGACGCTGTTTTTAAGAACTGTATTTGTGTTTGAGCCATTTTGTTATACGCTTGTTGACGGGCTATTATTTTGAGTAAATTCCCCTTTGGAATCTTCCTCCGCAACTATGCTGAGATACCCTGTGCTTGGGGATTTTGCTCTAGGACTTATCGGTTTGTTTCCACCGTTATCAGTCACTACTAGCGTTACTGGACTGTTTATTACTGTAGGCACGTGAATATCTATCGCATGCTTTGTTTTTATAGTAATAAGATTGTCTCTTAGACGATTGATAACGTCTGAAGCTTGAGTCCAATGTAGGTCTGCTATTCTTTCAGAGCGTTCATAGTAAAGCACCCGTATTTCATTATAAATGCTAACTTTATTTGTAGCGTGTTTATTTACGGTGCTTTGTTGAGTCTGTCTATTTTGAGTGAGACATTTGTATGATTTATCAAACTCGTCTCTAAGTTCTTTGACTTTTGTACAGAGCTCATTCCACTCCATGGGGTATGGCCATTTAAATAACTTTTATATACACACGTGTATGTAATTTAATAGCCGCCTTTCGGCTTCCTATTTTTAATCAGTATCGTTGCCACTCGTTAGATTTCAAGTCAGCAAGAATTTTCTGACCTTTGGCAATTAAATCTTCCAGTAATAAAAATAGGGTTATACCCGTTGTTAATACTGCTAAGAGAAATACTATTATATCTTTTTTCATATTTATTTTTTTTTTTTTACTGTATCAATTAAAAAAAATTTTTTTTATAATTTCTACATTGAATTTGAATTCGTTTTTTTTTTTTTATTTACTATATTTTATCAAGATAATTTTCTCGGCTTTAGTATTGCTTTTTTAATGATCTTTTGTGCAAAAGATAAATTTTAAGTGCGAGATTTATCGCAGAAATGGTTGTTAAAATAATCATAATATAGTAGAGCGAATCTATTTGGGAAGTGTGATCAACAACTTCTACGTTATTAATAACGTTTGCTGGGCTATCAGCCACTTTAGACTTTTGGCCGCCCATTTTGTTGGATAATATTTGATATATTTTTTGATATTTGATAACAAAAATTTTTTTTTTATATGAAATGTATCTTTTTTTGATCTAACGTTTATGAAAGAAAAATGAATTTTATTTCCAAAATCTTGATTTAGTTTTTCATTTAATCTTTTTCTTTTAATCTTATATGGGATTTTATCAAGAAAGAAAATATTCTTCCATTTGAAAATTGAAAATAAAAATTGGAGTGATATTTTTATGCAATGAACTTATTGCAAGATTTATCAATTACACAAAGATTCTAAACGCAGCTGAGTATAAATACTCAGCGCCAGAGACGTGGAAAAGTTAGTTATTTAGTTTATGTGGTTGGCTCACAATTCAAATTACATTTCATATTTATAAAAAAAAATTCTTCAACCAAATATGTTAGTAATAAAAGCCTAACAGGTTTTAGTATTTTGCGACTTGCACTGACGTGCTTCAATTCGCATGTAGAAATTAAATCTATGGCAAGTTAAGGCTTACGCATATTTGCGGCCCCCTTGCGTGGCTTCGCTCGGTTGCGAAGTTTTAATTCAGCTTTCAGTTCGTTTATGCGCTCTATGAAGCGCTGCCGGTCTTCTGATGTCGTCGTTGCCGCCAGCAAAACTTGTTGCAGGCGCTTCTGTTGAAGTAGCTTTCTTACTTGTCCTCCACGTTTTGTCTTCTGTTTTTCTGTAGATTGTTTCTCCTGCCGTGTCCGGTACTCAGCTATTGTGAGTGGGCGTAGTCCATCGGCTGGATTTGCCTGCAAGGCCTCTTGCAACGTCGGCAAATCCCTTAGTTCAATAGGAACAGCTGTCTCGAAGTTGGGCTCCTCTGCCATCAATTTTGTAGATGCTGCAATGCCTTTGCAGGTTTAATGCATATGGAGCATGTAGGTTTGATGCATATGTAGAAACTTATTCTCTGATGACGCATCAACTGGGCGTCACCGGCTTGGCACACTGATGCTCCCTCGATTGCACAAAGGGCGGTATGCCCTTCGCACTTGTTGTTTATCGGCTGCTGATGTCCTGGGCCTATGAGCTCAGGCGGGACCGGTGCTGGTCCTTGCACAGGATCATAGTATTTATTAAATTTTTTTTGAAACTTTAAACTTTTGCACTTGTCACTGCACAGGACATCAGTTAAATTTATTTTCACAAATAGTATTCACTTCAAATTTAAATCACTGCAGGTTAGTGAGACCATGTTCACGGTCGCCATGTAATATGATTGAGTTTGGAACAATTTGCTTTGAAGCGTCTGCTCCTCTATGTTACTTTATTCAGAATAATTCTTAAATGTTAATGTTGGGTTTTGCTAACCCGAAACATGCAATGCTTATATCTATGTGCTTATATATATGTAAGTTAGTTGGTGTGTACATATGTATGCAGAAGGCATACATATGTTGTGTATATCTTGACCACTTGAGCTGCAAAGTGCATGCTCAGCATTCGCACGCGCCGCGATCGGCTTATGTATAAGCGATGGATCGTATTGCTTGTGCGCTGGAATGTGTATATGTTTAAGTGTGGTCTTTTGGATATTTTTACATTTATGATTATTATGACAGAGTGTCACAATATATGTAAATACTGTTATACCCTTTGATTTGTGTTACTGGCAGGGTAGGTATACTACAATAAACAATTTAATCATATTATCAGCTTAGGAGAATATAGTACTAACATACAGAATAAAGAAGAAGCTTTAGAGTCGATACAGAGTACTGAGGTTGCAAAGGAAACAACAGGTATATTAAGGGCCAAACTACAACATTTAAAAGACAAACTTAACGCTATATTACCAAGACAGAGACAGAAAAGGGGAATATTTAATGGACTGGGCTCTGTTATACAAATAGTGGCAGGTAATATAGACGCAGATGATGCAGAGACTATTCAGAAAACTCTCATAAAGAAAAAGGAAGAGGCAGAGCAGATAAATAAGAAGGTAAACGAACAGACAGAAGTTAATATAAAGATAATTGTAAGGTTCGAGAATATAACCGAACATATAAATAAGGAACAGATGATAAGTAATTTATTATATATAGCTATAAAAAAACAAGTGGGAAAGGTTATAGTCGAGATCCCGACTATAGGATACCCGTTACTTAACTTAAATATGTATAAAAGTATTTTATTAAGAATTTTTTTTTAAGAAAAAAGGATTTTGTTGTTATTAATTTTTGTTATTTTATGAATCCAGTTGAAAATTCTTAGGCACAAGAATGACAGAAAAGTTTGCTTGGCATATTGTGTTGCTGTTGTTACTTAGTTGTCGATTCAAAAACTTTTAAATTAGCAACTTCTTCAGGTTTATAATTTTGCTAAATGTCAATCCCCTTGGTTAGCGACCTCTCTATATGGTACCCGTGACTTGACACGCTCAACAACATACTACACTTGCATAAATGCAAGTAGTATGCTCAATACGATTCGATAGATGCCAGTTCCATCATCATTGAAGATTCATCGGTACCATTTGGGTTGAGTCGAGTAGCGATTCAAGCCGAATGTCATATTTGCGTCGTCAGAACCAGTTGAGAATTATTTAATGCATTTTTGTTGTCTAACAATATTTAAACTATTGCATACTCTAAGGAGCTAATTTTGCTTCAAGAGCTTCGGGAAGTTAATACTGCTGTTCTACTTGTCCGATCTTGCTGCGATTTTATACGATAATAGATAATAGCAACTTGCAACTCTAATACCCACAAAAACGTATTATCTTAAACACTGTGGGTGTGGTGGTTTTTCGCGATTTGCGAGGGAGGAGGGGGGCGTGATAAAAATGTAAGACAAACTTGACCTGCGTGGTGTGTAGAGAAATCTGCGAGCCAAATTTGATTATTCTATCTATTTTAGACTCTGAGATTCTTTTGTTTAAAGAAATTAATTTGAAAACATTAAATCGCCATAACTGCCGTTCTACTTGTCCGATCTTGATGCAATTCAGTGGGATAATAGATAATACTAATAAATAACGTTTATTTTCACAAAAAACGTATTATCATAAAAACTGTGGGTGTGGTGGTTTTTCGCGATTTTCGGGGGCGGAGGGGGGCGTGGCTTAAATTTGAAACAAACTTGATCTGCGTAAGGTATATAGAAATCTGTCTGTCAAATTTGGTTACGCTATCTCTTATAGTCTCTGAGATCCCTTTGCTCAAACAGACGAGCAAAAGGTTTTTCGCTATTTGCGGGGCGGAGGGGGGCGTAGCTTCAATTTGAAACAAACTTGATCTGCGTGGGGTATATAGAATTCTGTGAGTGAAAGTTTGGTATCTCTATCTCTTATAGTCTCTGAGATCCTTTTGTTCATACGGACGGACGGACGGACAGACGGACAGACACACATGGCTATATCGACTCGGCTATTGATGCTGATCAAGAATATATATACTTTATAGTGTCGGAAATGCCTCCTTCTCCCTGTTACATACATTCCAACGAACACAATATACCCTTTTACTTATTTTTTAAGTAACGGGTATAAATATATACAAAGAATTAAGTGAAGAGCATAGT
Source organism: Drosophila innubila (assembly GCF_004354385.1). Classification (NCBI taxonomy): domain Eukaryota; kingdom Metazoa; phylum Arthropoda; class Insecta; order Diptera; family Drosophilidae; genus Drosophila; species Drosophila innubila. The sequence continues at coordinate 7,057,853 of NW_022995373.1, forward strand.
GAAATACTTATTTTACAATATATTAATGGGATTAATTTCAACATTTTTTTTTTAAACACTCATTTAACAAACGTGGCTGAAAGCATACTTCTGTTCAAACTAAAAATAATTCCGGCATTTATACTATCACAAAATGAAATCGAAAAAATAATAATCTTTATTGAGAAACAAAATTTAAACAAAATATCCAATGAACACTTATATAGACTACTGCAATTACAGGCATTTGTTAACAATACTGACATAATTTTTCACATCGATGTTCCCATCTTTGAGGAAACACAATATACACTATATCATATTATTCCACTACCCCTAAATAATAGTTATTATCTTAAAATACCAGAATATGCATAAGCTAATAATATTAATCTTAAGTTTTTAAAACGAAAATGTCAAATAATTCACTCTCTATATATTTTTGCGAGAGTAATGACGATGACAATAGCAAATCCGACGACAAATGTCTCCGTGGTATTTGGAATCAGTCTACGGCGTGGTGCGACGTGGTAAAAATCGGAGATCACGAGATAATAATGGAGATGGAGAAGCAGACCATCTTCGCGTTCAACGCCCACAACCTGATAGTAAATTCAATATGCGACACCCCAAAGACAATTATCCACTCAGCCATAATTACGTACAGGAGTTACCATGCTGGTACCCTCTAGCACCCAGCCCTCAAAACCAACAAGAGGGCAATGTCTCTAAGTACATTGTGCTACATCATACAATCAAGCAACTCAGCAATTCTTCAGCGCAGCCGGACTAGAGGATGTCGTTTCAAAACCAGACGTTCCATTTTCTTGTCAAAAATCATGGAAAATTGAATGAAAAATTTGACTTGTAAAGTGCTAGATCCAAAGTCTGACCAAAGTCAAACTGTTATTACTTTGTCAAATTTAAACTGATTTTTAAGAGGAATGTCATTTTGATTGTGGTTTGGCATCTAAATTCATTCAAAACAACACTTTAAGCTTTATGCTGAGACGTTTCATTTTCTTGTCAAAAATTATGGTAAATTGATCGAAAATTTGACTTGTAAAGTGCTAGATCCAAAGTCTGACCAAAGTCAAACAGTCATAACCCTGTCAAACTTGAACTGATTTTCAAGAGGAATGTCATTTTGATCATAATTTGGCATCTTTTTTCATTCTGCATTCAAATTTTATTAATATCTTAAAAAATATTTATGCTAGAATAAGATATTGATGGTAATACTCCCCCCTTTGATATTTTGAAAATTGAAAACTTTAAATCTCACTTTTAATAAACTTCTTATATCATAATTAGTATAAACCAACACTTTAAACTTGATTCTGAGACGTTTCATTTTCTTGTCAAAAATCATAGGAAATAGAACGAAAAGATTGACATGTTAAGTGCTAGATCCAAAGTCTGACCAAAGTCAAACTGTTATAACTTTGTCAAATTTAAACTGATTTTTAAGGGGAATGTCATTTTGATCATGGTTTGACCTCTAAATTGATAGAATTCGACATTGATGGTAGTACTCCCCCCTTTGATATTTTGAAAATTTAAATTTTAAATCTAGAGTTTTCACTTTTAATAAACTTCTTATATCATAATTAGTATAAAACAACTCTTTATACTAGATTCTGAGACGCTTCATTTTCTTGTCAAAAATCATTGGAAATTGTACAAAAATTTTGACGTGTTAAGTGCTAGATCCAAAGTCTGACCAAAGTCAAACAGTCATAACTTTGTCAAATTTAAGTTGATTTTCAAGAGAAATGTCATTTTGATTATGGTTTGGCATCTAAATTCATTCTGCATTCAAATTTTATTAATATCTTAAAAAATATATTTATGCTAGAGTTCGATATTGATTTTATACTTTCCCCTTTGATATTTTGAAAATATAAAATTTTAAATCTCAAGATTTCACTTTAAATAAACTCCATATATCAAAATTAATATAAAAAAACACTTTATACTTGATTCTGAGACGTTCCATTTTCTTGTCAAAAATCATGGGGAATTGAACGTAAATTTTGACTTGTAAAGTGCTAGAGCCAAAGTCTGACCAAAGTCAAGCAGTCATAACTTAGACAAATTTTAACTGATTTTCAAGAGGAATGTCATTTTGATCATAATTTGGCATCTTATTTCATTCTGCATTCAAACTTTATTAATATCTTAAAAAAAAAAGTATTTATGCTTGAATTAGATATTGATGGTAATACTGCCCCCTTTGATATTTGGAAAGTTGAAAATTTTAAATCTCAAGTTTTCACTTTTAATAAACTCCTTATATCATAATTAGTATAAAACAACACTTTAAACTTGATTCTGTGACGTTTCATTTTCTTGTCAAAAGTCATGGGAAATTGGACGGAAATTTTGACTCGTAAAGTGCTAGATCCAAAGTCTGGCAGAAGTCAAACAGTCATAATTTTGTCAAAACTAAACTGATTTTCAAGGGTAATGTCACTTTGATCATGGTTTGGCATCTAAATTAATTCTGCATTCAAATATTATTAATATCTTAAAAAATATTTATGCTAGAATTAGATATTGATGGGAATACTCCCCCCTTTGATATTTTGAAAATTGATAACTTTAAATCTCAATTTTAATAAACTTCTTCTATCATAACTAGTGTAAACCAACACTTTAAACTTGATTCTGAGATGCTTCATTTTCTTGCCAAAAATCATAAGAAATTGAAGTTTTCACTTTTAATAAACTCCTTATATCGTTATTATTTTTACACTGCGAGATCAAAAGTCTGACCAAAATCAAACAGTCATAACTTTGTCAAATTTGAACTGATTTTCAAGAGGAATGTGAATTTGATCATGTTTTGGCCTCTAAATTCATTCTGAATTCAAATTTTAATAACTTAAAAAAAAATTATTTCTGCTAGAATTCGATATTGATGGTAATACTGCCCCCTTTGATATTTTGAAAATCGAAAATTTTAAATCTCAAGATTTCACTTTTAATAAGCTCCTTATATCATAATTAGTATAAAACAACACTTTAAACTTTATTCTGAGACGTTTCATTTTCTTGCCAAAATCATGGGAAATTAAACGAAAATTTTGAGTTGTAAAGTCCTAGATCCAAAGTCTGACCAAAGTCAAACTGTCATAACTTTGTCAAATTTGAACTGATTTTCAAGAGGAATGTCAATTTGATCATGTTTTGGCCTCTTAATTCATTCTGAATTCAAATTTTATTAACTTAAAAAAAATTATTTCTGCAAGAATTCGATATTGAGGGTAATAATACCCTTTGACATTTTGAAAATTTAAATTTTAAATCTAGAGTTTTCACTTTTAATAAACTTCTTATATCATAATTAGTATAAAACAACTCTTTATACTAGATTCTGAGACGCTTCATTTTCTTGTCAAAAATCATTGGAAATTGTACAAAAATTTTGACGTGTTAAGTGCTAGATCCAAAGTCTGACCAAAGTCAAACAGTCATAGCTTTGTCAAAACTGAACCGACTTTCAAGCTTAATGTCATTTTGATCATGGTTTGGCATCTAAATTAATTCTACGTTCAAATTTTATGATTATCTTAAAAAAAAAGAATTTATGTTAGAATTCGATATTGATGGTAATACTCCCCCCTTTTATATTTTAAAAATTGAAAATTTTAAATCTCAAGATTTTTTTTTTAATAATCTTCTTATATCATAATTAGTATATACCAACACTTTAAACTTGATTCTGAGACGTTTCATTTTCTTGTCAAAAATCATGGGAAATTGAATGAAAAATTTGACTTTGAAAGTGCTAGATCCAAAGTCCGACCAAAGTCAAACAGTCATAACTTTGTCAAATTTGAACTGATTTTCAAGAGGAATGTCATTTTGATCATGGTTTGGCATCTAAATTCATTCTGCATTCAAATTTAATTAATATCTTAAAAAAGTATTTTTGCTAAAGTTTGATATTGATTGTGTGAGGAACAAATATGTGTTCCCCACAACAATTGCACATTTTCAGCGACGCCTCTGTTATACCCCTTTTCAGCGTCGCCTCTGTATTGCAGGCGAGCAAAACTCCCGTTGCCTACGGCGGCGCAGAGTACAAAAGGGCGCACAACAGCGCATGCGGGACACACTTTGAGTGTAGCAAGCAACCAAGCAACAACGATCGGTCCCTGCAATAGCAGGACAACCCAGCAATCCTTGTTGTCACAGGATCCTCCGTAAACATAACTTTGCAGTAGCAGGTTATAATCCTCGTTGCCACAGGAGACATCGTAGATATCCTTGCTGTAGCAGGATATAGCCATAGCTGTCGCAAGACACATCCTAGATAACTTTGCAGTAGCAGGTTATACTCCTTGTTGTCGCAGGAACCATCGCAGATATCCTTGCTGAAGCAGGATATAGTTCTTGCTGTCGCAGGACACACCGTAGATAACTTTGCAGTAGCAGGTTATACTCCTTGCTGTCTCAGGAACCATCGTAGATATCCTTGCTGTAGCAGGATATAGTCCTTGCTGTCGCAGGACACACCGTAGATAACTTTGCAGTAGCAGGTTATAATCCTCGTTGCCACAGGAGACATCGTAGATATCCTTGCTGTAGCAGGATATAGCCTTAGCTGTCGCAAGACACATCCTAGATAACTTTGCAGTAGCAGGTTATAATCCTTGTTGTCACAGGAACCATCGCAGATATCCTTGCTGTAGCAGGATATAGTCCTTGCTGTCGCAGGACACACCGTAGATAACTTTGCAGTAGCAGGTTATAATCCTTGTTGTCACAGGAGCCATCGCAGATATCCTTGCTGTAGCAGGATATAGTTCTCGCTGTCGCAGGACGCATCAGAAATAGCCTGGCAATTGCTGGTCATGATCCTTGCTGTCGCAGGAAACATCGTAGATATCCTTGCTGTAGCAGGATATAGTTCCTGCTGACGCGGAACCAAAAAGATATCCTCGCTGTCGCAGGATCCAGTAATTGTAATAGTAGCATTAGTATCCTAGAGCCTTGCGGTCGCAGGAGTGAATTAAGAGAGCCTTGCTGACGCAGGAGTAAATTAAGCGAACCTAGCTGTTGCAGGACGTAGTCGTAGTCGTCCTCGCATTAGCAGGGCTTGAGCTAACCCAGCTGTAAGCGGGCAAAATTAAGCGGAGAGTCCTTGGAGAACGCAGGATCAGGGTCGTTCATTTTCCTCGCTGTCGCAGGACCTAGTTTATCCGTCCTTGCTGAAGCAGGACATAGATTTAGTTGTCCCTGCAAGAGCGGGTCAAGGGGGACTTATCCTTGCGGTCGTAGGATCTACGTTCGACAATCCTAGCTGTCGCAGGACCTGCTCTCGATACCCTTGCAGTAGCGGGGTTCCCAGTACGAGAAAACGAGCTACAACCAGGAGTGAGACCAGCGACCGACGAGCGACGAGCCTGCATCGGATTTCAAGGACAGAGACCCGAGGACACCATTCAGCAGCGCAACGCATCGAAGTCAAATAACCCTACATTGAAATTTCAAAGAGTCGGCCATCGCGTCGCTAGTAAACAAATACCATTTATATTGAATATCTATCTGCTTTCTTATTTATTCGCAAGTGCTGCATAATATAAATTTGTTGCACGAACTCAAATCGCCGACCGAGTTAGCCCGGTGAAGCCTTAAGGATCGTTACAACTGGCGCCCAACTTGCAGGGTTTTGCGAATTGAATAAGAATAGTAAGATTTCAATATGGTAAGAACATGGATCTACAACCTGAAAAAGGAGAAACTGCTGCAATATGGCAGCGAGTTCGGGATCACACTGACCGGAAACGTGGACACCATGAGAAAAGACTTCGGCGACTGGGTACAAACAGTCTACCGCCTACCTCACGCAGGTCGACTGGACACATTAGCCAGACAACATGCCCGCGCATCCCCAACTAGGGAGGCTGCAGCCATCAGGGAAGAGCCAAAAGCAGAACAAAACACAGTGGCCAGGGAAATGGCACATATGGATTTTGCTTCAACAAACGCGGAGGCACGGCGTCGGGAACAACAAGAAAGACGAGAGGAACAGGAATCGCATTGGCAAAACACATCGACCATACACCACGAACTCCAGCTACACACCGAAAGGAATCCAGCTCGGGATTATGCAGCAGTAGCGAAACAAGTGAGGGAGTGGAGTTTTAAATTCGATGACACCTCAAAGCCATTAGAATTTCTGGAGCAAGTGGAATGGTCTGCAGAAACCTATGGGCTGGAACTGGACCAGATACCACGAGCAATGCCTGGATTACTGAAAGGCACGACTCTCAAGTGGTATATAGCGAACAACGAGCACTGGAGAGCTGGGCTTCGTTCGCAAAGAGCTTCCACGAATTTTTCCTACCAAGAGATTACTTCTCAAAGCTGGCGGAAGAAGTTGATCGGAGGAAGCAGGGCATAAATGAACCATTTAAAAAGTTCATGGTAGAGATGCAGACGTTGATGCGGCCACTAAGATTAACGAAGGAGCGGGAACGAGAGAAAATATACAACAGCAGCCTTCCCGACTTCAGAGCGTTCGCAAGACCGTATCAGAATGGCAGTTTGATCGAGCTCATGCAATTGGCGGAGGAATTCGAGGAACTGGAGCGGGACAGAGAGAAATTGCGGCAACAATCCCGTGGTAACCGCCCCAGGCTCATGGCAGTAGAAGACGCTAGACCAGCAGAAACTAAAGGCCCATGTACCCAGTGCATCGACAACGCAAGGTCGCGACCACAGCCAACACCTAGAGCGTTCTTAGGACAACCAACACATGTCCCCAACCCAACACAGGCGTGTAGAAGATGCGGAACAGAGGGACACTGGGCGAGGGAATGTCAAAATCCGAGCCTCCTTTTCTGCTGGATATGTGGGCGAATTGGAGTTCGCACAGTGCAATGTTGCCGACAGGGAAACGATCGTCGGCGTCCAGCTTCCAGGAGCGAGCGGATGCCGATAGAAGCGGCTCCCCACAATTAATCGGCACTTTAAAGGACGAGGGCCACCGCCTGTCAGCTACGGTTCAAATTGGAAACAACCTGTACAACGCTACCATCGACACAGGGGCAACGAGCAGTTTCTTAAGCGAAGAACTAGCAGGGACGCTATGCGAAGAAGGATTTGAACTAAAAGCAACACAGAGACAGGTGCGGTTGGCAGATGGCCGGACTGGTGTCGTTACGGAACAAGTGGAGGCACAGATATAGCTCGCCAACAAAACTGTAAACATGCCGTTATTAATTCTGTCGGGAGTCATCGACGAACTGGTGCTAGGATGGGATTTCCTCTCCAACATGGGAACTAACTTCGAATGCGCCGGAATCGAAGTCAGAATCCCGACTCGTCGACAAAACAACAGAGTACAAGAAGAGAAACTCTCGGTTGTCAACACAGACCACACACAGAAACAAGGAGAACAAGAACAAGGAAAACAAGAACATGGAAAACAAGAGCAAAGAAAACCAGAACTGGCAATACAAGAAGAGGAAAACACGCTGGAACATACCATTACAACTAAGGATGAAACAACGAGCATCGGCATGGAGCAGTGTGAATCCTTACACCCCGAGACAGCGGTGGATAAATTTCTTAGCAGGAACTAGCCGCATTTGCTGTTATGAGCGGCACATCACCAATCACGGAACACCGAATCGTGATGCACGACGACCGTCCGATAAAGCAACGCTACTTCCCAAAAGAACCCTAAGATGCAAGAAGAAATCAACAAACAGATCGACGAGTTGCTAGCCAAAGGATGTATTGAGCCGTCGAACAGCCCACACAGTGCCCCGATTGTTATGGTCAAAAAGAAAACGGGCAAATGGCAGCTAAACAGCCGATCGGTCAAGGACGCTTATCCATTACCTCGAGTACACCACATCCTGGATCAGTTGAGGGAAGCACGTTACATAACCAGCCTCGACCTGAAGGACGGTTCCTGGCAAATCCCTATGGAGGAAACAAGTCGCCCCTTGACAGCGTTCACAGTACCAGGCAGAGGACTCTTCCATTGGAAAGTTATGCCGTTTGGACTTCACTCCGCACCAGCAACATTCCAACGAGCATTGGATCGGGTGATTGGACCTGAATTGCTGCCACATGCCTTCGCATATCTTGATGACATCATCGTTATTGGGAAAACATTGGAAGAACATATGGCCAATCTAAAGGAAGTGTTTCGACGACTCCGAGCAGCGAATTTGAAGATCAACAGAACACTGAACGGACCCGAAAGAAACTACTCAGCAACAGAGAAAGAATGCTTAGCTATCGTTTGGGCGATTCGGAAGATGCGACCATACCTAGAGGGATATCATTTTGCCGTCATAACAGACCACATGGCGCTAAAATGGTTAAACTCTATTGAAAACCCTACCGGTCGCATCGCCAGATGGGCATTGGGAAAACTAAACGTAGTGGCAGACGAATTGTCGAGGCAACCGCTAAATGAGGATGTCTGCGCTCGGGTCGAAATTGAAGAAGAGACAGCGGAAACTGGCAGAACTGATGGAAACTGGATTCACAAGATGCTACTGAAGATTCGCAAGGAGCCCAGGAAATTCCCAGACTACCTAGAAGAATCTGGCAACTTATACAGCACACCAATAAATTCATGGGTTAACATAAAGTTTAAAAAACAAAAAATTTTTTTTTTGTTATTGAAAAGTGGTTACATCCTAATCTGTCGAAACACTCACATGCACCCATAAATGCGCACAATAAACAAGAAAAACATGAAAAAATAAAAATTAATATATAATAACAAATAACATTTTTCCTCCTGGGGAAAAATAATAATAAAATATTTGTTTTCCTTTGCGAAAAAAAAAAATAATATTTTTGGGACCACCCTAATTCATCGTAAAAAAGACGAGCATCCAAAACAAGGCACGGTAAACATTCGATGAAAATTTTTGTTTTATTATTTTTTTTAATCCAAGGCCAGGAAACATTCGTTTCCAACAAGAGAAAAAAAAGGGAGAAATATGTATACATATATGTATTACATCAATATATATGTATATATATATATTCATGTACACTATATAACCGGCATGAACAACAGAGTTAATTCAACGTTGGAACAATAAGCGCGGCCCACTGTGCATACTTGTTCGAGAGCAGCATCGAACTCAACGCAACGCACAGCGAACGAAAGATAAGAGAGCCCAAACATCTGTTGTTGTCGCGACGGTCAGTGGTCAGCAAAGCAAAACGAAAATGTTGTTTTTGTTTACGTTTCACGGAACGCACAGCGAACGAAAGATAAGAGAGCCCAAACATTTGTTGTTGTCGCGGCGGTCAGTGGCCGGCAAAGCAAAACACAAACATTTGTTGTTGTTTGCTTTTCGTTTTCTTTGCATAGCAATGACCCGACAACTAAGTCGCAGAGAGTGGCGCAAGACAGCGAAACAAAGGAAAGCTAAAAAAAAGAACGGTTATATTTCGCTGATATGCATAGCACATTGTCGACAACCAAGACGCTAAGATTTTAACAAAACGGAGAGGAATTGCTCTCAGAGAGAATGCACAACAAAGGCAAAATAGAGCGACGCTATTTGTTGTTGGGTGCATCGCGTCTGATTGAGTCGAACAATTAAACAAATATACACAACGAGGGAATTATGATGCGTGAAATGTATTATGTATGTTTAGGTTTATATATATGTCTACAATTACAGCGAAGGAACTATTACATGAGTAATGACACCTATATATACATAAATATATATACACTTACATACATACTGTAATGTATAGAGCAAAAACCATATGCATAACATACATATAACCAGGCAAGGAATGAACATTTGTTAATAATAACAAATACAAATATTTACACAGCGAGGGATTTATTATGCGAGGAATTCATTATACATATATATAATTAGATTTTTCTTTATTTACTGTGAGTTTGAATCTTATAAAAACCGCGCACAGTTCTAACGGTTAAGTTGAATTTATTATGAAATAAAAAGACAAGGCGATATTACACGACGAGTTCATTTATTCAAGAACAACTTAAGACTAACTGATAATTGTGCTTTGCGTTATAACGAAAGCTAATTTCGGGCATTTAAATTTATAAAGGCTGGGAACGAAATTTCAGCGTTGGCTGGGAACGCAAATTTGCTGACAGGGGTTATTTCGATCAATGCTGATCGATGGGGATAAGTTCCGGCTTAGCTGCTCTTGTTTACAAGTGCAGCCTGCGAAAGTTTACATTATCGGTATGCGAAATTTAGGTGTGGCTTGGCTACTTTTGTTTATAGTTCCAGCCTGTGAAAGTTTACATTATTGAATGGGGAATTTGGTGTCTAGACTTATGTATAACGTGGACATAGAATATATTATGTATAACGTAGACATAGAATATGTCACTTCCTCTCCAAGAGGCGAGCCTGCAAGTCAAGGTGACACTGAAGGGTAAAGTTTTGGCAATGTTATTTGTGTCATCTCGATAACTGTGTCTCTTTGTTCTTCTTCTTCTGGTTGAACCGATGCCGTTGTTTGGTTCTTGGGTTCTGTGAATTTGTTTCAAATTTTTATGGATTAACATTATGGGATTACAAGATACATATTTTAGATATAAGAATATAATTATGAATATGATGGTTATGATTATGATGATTGCATATGTAAAGACATTATTTTGTGATACAATTTTTACAATGTCATCATGCTTGATAGGTTTAACTTTAATTATTTCTAAGGGGGGATACAATGGTGTAAGATCAACTTCTGGTTGTAGATAGTTGTCGCTTAAAATTATGTCATTTATTTGCATTTTGCATTGATTTATACTTATAATTTTGTTTCCTGAATATTAAGATCAACATTTTTTTCTGACAATTTTGTTTTACAGTTGTATTAGTTATGTTCCAAGTTACAATGGTATTTGGTTCAATGTATTTTATCATGTCTTTGTTATTTATGCGTTCAAAGTTACAAATTGGTGTGTGTGTGTAGTAAAATTTTGTTATGCATTCGTCAATTACTGGTTTATTATCTCGATTATAAATTTTATTATTTTTTCAAAATAGGAAGTAGTACTAATGTAATCAAGTTGATAGCCATTATGATCAGGATATGGGATAATTTTGATAGTGTTAGTGGACTGAAAGTCAACTGGAATATGGGATATAATTAGTATGATATGACATATGTTAAAGAGGGTGAACGATAGTATGATTATGAAGTAGAAACCTGTGGAATTTGAATTTGGTTAATTTTCTTTAGTTTTTTAAATTGTGTTTTATAGTAGCGTGTAATTCTATTTCTGTTAGTAATTTGATAATGGTCTGGGTCTGTTTGTTCAACGTTTTATTAGCCTTAAAAGGGTTTTCTAATTTTCTTTTGTAATGGTCCTTTTCGATATCTTGTATCAACTTCGTATTCTTGTCGTTCACTGTTAATTTTATTTATTACTTTTTTCTTTTTTTCTTGTATCTAAATTTGGATGTCCGGCATATAAGAAAATGTGTGCAGGAGTTTGTCCAGTTGTGTCATGTTTTGTTTTGTGATTGTAAATGTAAAGAATTGTTTCTATTTTGCTGAGTTTATTTTCTTCGTCATTTAAAGTGATAATTATTCTGATTTTTTCATTTATTGTTTTATGTAGTTTTTCGATGTCTGCTATTCCTGTTTTTGTTGTATTTAATTGTATTTCTACCCCTTCACTTTCAAGCCATTTTTTTAGTGCTAAGCTGGAAAATGCGCCGTCTCGGTCAGCTTTTAATAATATTGGTTTTCCTAACTGATTAAATATACGCATTAATGCATTTTTGTATTCTATCCAGTCTTTTGTTTTAATATTTTCAAGAGTAGCGAATTTTGAATAAATGTCCATGCAGCTAAGGTAATGCTTGCCTTTAGAAGAATAAATGTCAATTACAAATTTGTCACGACAGTGTTCGGGCTTGGGTGTAATTTTCATCGGCATTTTTGTGTTTCTATGTTCTGATTTTGCTAAGTTGCAAATATGACATTCGTTTATAATGTTTTGTGTTAATATTTGGCTGTTAGGAAATAATAGGTTTCACAAAAAAGGTTATTTGTTTTTTGAATCTGGGTGTAGGAGTTTTTCATGGTTTTCAAAATAAGTTCTTTGAATCGGCATGGAGTTAATGTTTTTTAATTGAATGAGACTTCGAAGAATTTTAGTATGGCTAGTGTTAATAATTTCCTTGTGTGCGTTTTGAATCATTTCAAAATCTGCATCACTGTCTATCAACATTGCACTGGTTTTTGTGCAAAAATGGTCTATTAAAAATTTTTCGGCTTTATCTTTAGTCATGGTATCGTATGTAACGTGAATTATTAATTTTTAGACCCCGTACTTAAAAAAAGTACAGGGGTCTATTGGGTTTGTTTTACCGAATACCTTAACCGCCTGCAAATCGACTTATGAAAATTTCATGTCCAAATTATAAGAGCATTTTGAAAGCCAGAAATTCCAGATTTTGCACAGATGAAGATATAATTGTCCTAAATTTTGCTGAAAATTTCATTCTGATCACACAGTAAATAGCGAAGATATTCAAATAATAAATTTTGCTGTTAAATTGTTGATGCTTAGCGTTGGCAGTAATTAAAACTTGAATATCTTGATAAAACAAAAAATTTATATTAACATATTATATAACAAATTGGCGTCCATTCAGACGTGAGCTTGGTGGCGCAGTGTATTGAGTCGCGGAGTCGGACAGTGCTCGTGGTGCGAGTCCTGCCGTGGGCGAAAAGATTTTAATTTATTTATGTTCGAATTCAATTTCATTTTATATTAAACAAACTCAGTGCTTATTTAAAATGTAATATTAACATTAAATGTTAAAATATAAATTATTTCTTTACTTTTAATTGAGCACTAAAAAAGCAATATGGCCATTTAGGAGGATAAAGACATAAGTGCGAGAGTGGCTCAACACTTTGAGCCTTTGTCTTGAAAATTTTTGCAATTTTGTCGCGGGTTCGATTCGGCGGGAACAACTTTTTCCAGCTGAATTTAAGCTTTTTTTTAATTTTACAATTTATTGAAATTGTTATTTATGAATGTTAATTGACATTTAATATTGAATACATTAAAAATTTCATTTAAATAATTTTACATTGGTATTTCTATAAACGTTAAGTTAAAATTCTATGTTAATTTATGTTTATTATAAATTTACTGTAAATTTATGTTTTAGTAAATTTGTCTTTTTTTTGGTTTTCAATTATTTTACTATTTGATTTAACATTTAAGCAAATAATGCAGTTTTAATTTATTCTCTGTTAAGGTTTCACGATGCTTAACATAGCCAAATATGCATAAACGCATGTTTATATATATGAATGCTTAGCTAGAAACTTTTTGTTTTGGCGCGTGCCAACATATGTATGTATGTGTGCACTTAACAGATCTTTGAATTGCACATATGGATGTCCTGCTCTTCCTAATGATTAATGCATATGTATGTCTATTTGACTTTAAACTGACTCTTTTCAACTCTTTTGTGCTGTGTACAAGTGATTTTGAAATTTGATTTGTTGTGCTACCAAGTGTTCCATTTTAAGATAATTAGTGTGACTAGTGTTATTAAATAGTGTTTAAACATAAGATCTAAGCAAGGCATATACTATAAGTATATATGTTTTAAAGCGAAAGTGTTTTTGTTAATTTGAGTTCGTAGCAGTCTGTTTCAAGTGTGCGTGTGTTTCATATGATAGCTATTTAAAAGAATAACAAATAATTGAATAAATTATTAAAAATATAGCATACATACGTATTAACTTAATATAACATATGTACGTAGCGTTTGCGTGTACATTTTAAATGTACTGTTTTGCACCTGTGTGTTTCTATGTATGTATGTAAATTATTCACTTTTGATCATAGATCAAATAAAGTAAAACGATTTGATTTTTTTAACGACGTCGCGTCGGAGTACGTTATGATTCTTTGGATCTTTATTTCGAACTGATACAATTTTTATTTTTCAATTTACTCGAAAGCGAAACTTATGGTTTCGCAATCGTCTCATAGCGGCCGCTCAAATATGCAGCGCTTGCCTGCTATGCAACGACGTCCGGCCAAAGCTTATTCAGCAATTTTGGCTGGCATCGGGTTACGGTCAACAATCCAGATTGTTGACTTTAGTTAACTACCTCCTCAAGATTAAGGCCGTCCTGGCGACCCTATTCCGGCGATCACCTCTTAGCTGCGTCGCAGATCTCTTTGCCACGGTGATTCGTCGATAGGCGAGGCCAATACAGATGAGCGCACAACATATGGCTATCACAACGAAAGCCACACGGTACACATGGTCATTTCCGGCTGATTCCTTAAACTTTTGAATTTCCTCCAAATTACGTACATTTGAAGCGGGATGAAGGTGATACGGGAGGCTGGAGAGGAACTCTATTTTGGCGTGATGATTCAATAGAGTTATGATTGCGCTGATGAGCTGCGCCGGTATCCATTTTCGGTGCCATTGTCAAATGATTACGGAATAGAGTTCCATTGATCGTGGCCCGGTCGCTGAAGAAGGGCTGGTGATGAGCCGCATCTCCATTGTCTTTGAGTAGTTGTAAAATGAAGTTCTGCTATGGATGATGGAAATAAGGTGATTTTTTTGCAAGCAAATTTGATAACTGGGAACTTAATAATAAAAAAAGCATGTTAACGGATTGGAGCACTTTAACGGACGAGACAGACATAAGGTCCCCTATGGGAGTATTGTGGGTTCTTCCAACCAAATCGACTTCAAATCTGAGTGATCTAAAATGTTTGGGCTTACGATGTTAGCCTTTGCCAAAGTTACAGCAAGCATTAAATTTTGCAATTCCATCATCAGCATTCTATTTCTTGCCAACAACGTTTCATACAAATGGCCGGTGTCTATTTGGGAATTTTAGCTACCTTGAGAATTTCATTGACAGTGGAAGTTAGTTTATTAATTTGGTCTTGAATTCTAGTGTTAATTTCTATCTGTTTGTTGTTTGAATTTATTAGCTGTAACTCTGTGAACCTGATCCTTTCTAAATCACTAGCATCGGGCGCCTGCCACAACCTTTAACATGGAACCTAGGAAATCTAAACTCCTGGCAGCTCTATGATGTGCGCCTAAGGCTTCTAAGAGATCCTGGAGATGAGTCCACGCTCAATAATTTCCTCATGTGCGATTGCGGAAACATGTCATTAGACTCAACTAAGTTGACCGTTTCTTCCACTATTCGCATGTATTCCGAAAGATTTGCCGAATGCTTTACGTAGGCAAATTCTTCCCACACTAAGATTCGGCCATCCACAATAGGGATGTATTTGGCACTTGAATAATCGGTAATGCGCGCCGATGCCGAGGATAATAAGAAGAGGAGTATGAATCCGAACCTGTGGAGTGGATATTTTTTAGCTATTTCCTTGTTCAAAATGGGGCAACCCACCACCAAAAAGCCTTAATATAAATTATGCCAAGTGGCTAAATATAAATGAAAAAGAATATTACTAACTTATGCTAGACTGCCTAGTGGCTAAAAATAAAAGAAAAAACAAAGGGACTGCCTTGATTACTTTAGGTTGTCCTTGTGGACCACCCCTTTAATGAGGACCGAGGTCCCCAGGTCCGCTTCTACGGCTCGCTCTTCACACAAAGGTGTGAGCTTGTTGCCAAGTCTTCGGTTGGATTCACCAAGACTTTTCACCAACTTCGAAGACTCTATTCTGCCGCGTTGCATTTTCCCTGGTTCTGACCGCAATCGCGTTTCTAATTCTGGTTTCTATATCTTCTTGCGCCTCATTTGAGCGCTTGGACAATGTCAACCGGTCTCCTATCAATAACGGAGTGGATTGACTTGTTGTATTCTGTTGTTGCTAGTAGAATGATTTCTACCGTGTCGCTTATTCCTTTGTCAATTTTCAAACATCTGGCAAGTTCCAGCAATGTGCTGTGAAATCGCTCTACCTGCCCATTGGAAACACTGTGTAGGGGAGGTGCGTTTGAAATGCTAACTCCAAAATAATTGCTCAGCATTGCGGAAATCGTTTGTGAATTCAACGATGGTTCGTTGTCACAGTATATCGATTTTGTCCTTGGAAAAAATTCATGAGCTGGAGCAAGGCTGGCTTCAGGTCCTCAATAGTTCTCGAGGAAACTGGCTGAACCACAGCGAATTTGGAAAATTTGTCAATGCAGGTGAGGAAAATTTTTTGTCAGTAGAGAAGATGTCTATGTGTAGCATCTCCCCTACCTGGTGTTTCTACTTGTTTTTTTTTTAGCTCTTTGTTTTGCGTGTTTATTTTTTTTTCAATTTTTGGCCAGTTTCGGCCATTGGTAGCATGAACTCAGTACTGTATACTACTCACATTTTCTAGCTTGACCTGACACTTTTCCTGATGACCAGGGCTCTATTATGTTCGGTGGTGAGAATCCTTTCCAACACTAAATATGTCAACTACACGATTTTTGCAGTGCCAAAATTTAGTGGAAGGGAATCTTCGAACTACTTCGTCTTGTATCATTGCGAGAGTATGCAAATCACAGTGAAAGGCATTGACGCCATTGACGGAATGATTACATCTTCTAGCTCACCCATAAGAGAATCTTTACAGGTGAAACTGATTAAGTGACGCCTTTGTTTTCAAACAGGATGAACCTGCGTTTTCCTGAAAGCGCCTCCTCCAGAACTATTTGGTTCTGAAAGCAATTTAACGGCTTTTCTGTGGTTTCTATAGTGTGGTGAGGGAACCTCACTGTGAATTGTTGCAGCGCAAGAGTCGAGCTCTTTTCCTTCCAAAGCGTTAAGCTGTTGTCTGGACAAGGCGTCAGCAACCAGGTTCTCTTTACGGGCTTGTAGAATATTCGCGCATTGGACTCTTCAATGCGCGCTTTCCATCTTTAATCTTCGCATTAGGATTGGACCTGATACTGCGAAGGTTAAAGGCTGATGGTCAGTAAAGATGTTTATGTCTTTAATGCCATACAAATAGTGCCGAAGCTTAGCTAGTGCCCAAATGATAGCCAATAGCTCTCTTTCATTCGTAGCATAATTGACCTCTCTGTCCTTCAATGTCCTTGAGATCATTGTAATTGGACGACCCTTGAGAGAGTACTGCACCTATGCCATAAGCTGAAGCGTCCGTCGTTAGATCGAACGGCTTTGAAGTCAGGATACCTAAGCATGACATCTTCAGATGCCAAATGCTACGTAGTTTACAAAACGCTCGTTGTTGCGCTTCGGTAAACTGCACCGGAATGTTCCGCGACCTGTACCTACTGACTGACCCATTTTCCCTTTTTAAGATGTCCGAAATAGGTCTTGCTATTGCCGCAAAATCCTTAATGAAACACCTATAGTAGCTCGCAAGGCCCAAGAACGAACGGACTTCGAACACCGTTTTAGGCTCTGAAAGTCTTGGCTATTTCACTTTCTCCGGATCCGTTGTAGTACCGTTACTGGTAACTATGAACGAGAAAGTTCACGGAAAAAGTTCAATCGAGACCCTCGAGTAGTTTTTTTAAGAACCCAATCCACATGCTTGACGTGCATTTCTTCATTTTCTGAAAATGATCACGTCATCAACATATACGTAGCAGAACTTGCCGATCTGCTCTCGCAAGATATCATCAATGGTCCTTTGAAAGATGCTAGCAGCATTTTTCAGACCGAAGGGGAGTCTTCGAAACTCGTACTTTCCCCCGTTTACTGCAAAAGCAGTTTTCTCACGATCGCGTTCAGCGAGAATGATTTGATGATACCCAGACTTGAGGTCTAGTGTCGAAAAAATTTGGCTTTACCTTCCCAATATCATTGAGATATTTGGCATGGGGTATTTATCGGGTATGGTTCTTTCGTTGAGTTTGCGAAAGTCCATAACTAAACGCATGTTCCGATTGCCAGCTTCGTCAGTGCCCTTCTTGTCTACCACCCAAATGGGGTTATTATAAGGGGAGACTGACTTTTGTATTATGACATCTTTCAACAGATTCTGGATTTCTTTGTTTACGAAATCAGCTGTGCCCATTGGGTATGGGTAAAGTTTGGCATATATCGGTTCCTCATCCACCGTCCTAATTGTAGCTACAACGGAGGTGTTGTAAGGCAAGGATTCATTGGGGTCTGCGAAAGCCCTACTTCTATCCTTTAGCATTTTGAGGAAATCTTTTTACAGAAGGGGGTGCGTCCGAGCAATCTACATTCGTGTGATTGACATCAGAGCAGGTATGGAAGGAAATTTGTTCCTCTTCCGAACCCCATTTGAGCCGCCCTGAGGCTAAGCAAAGTGACGCTTCCGCCTGCTTTAGCAGGTCGTGGCCTATTATTCCATCGAACGTTGTAAGGTCCGGCAGAATGAAAAATGTTGCCTTCAAATTAAACAATGAAACAAAACATTTTTGTGTAATTCTAGTAGTTCCGTGAATTGAATAGATAGTGAAGGGGGACTCTACAGAGCGGACACCTCTTAACCCCTTGTGTGGTCGGATAAAATTCTTAGATGCGCCCGTGTCTATATGAAATTCATATCGATCCCTGCTACTCTTCGTCTGATGACGGGCAGCAGGGACCTCCCCCTAAAAAATTGAGGGCATCAGAGTCATAGCCAGCGCTAGTGTCATCATCAACCTGCGCCTCTACGCTTGCAGCAGCGTTGGCATATGCCTCTGTCCTCTGTCCAGCATCTTGCGAGACATGATTCAACCTCTGCTGTCCCCTCTGACCGCCTGAACGGTCAGACGCGATTGCTTCCTGTTGGTGAAGGCTGGGGCCTGAGTAGGATGCAAGATTCTGAAACAGAGGATCAACCTCCATGGGCACCTGTGTGCCGTTATTTTGTTGCCTGCCGCTTCGCTGATCGCTCTGGGCTTGTGGCTTGTTCTGTTTATTAAAATGCGGATTTTTTGAACCGCTTGGTTGTGAGTCAGCCTGCTGAGATTGTCTCTCCTGCTGGCGACCCTGTCTTTACATATGGCTTGCGTTTTGTCCTCTAGACTTTTCGCAAAATTAGCTGCGAACGCGGACCTTTCATGATTAGACGTGACCTCTGTGCGAGAGCCAACGCCGAAGGCAAGTCTTTAGGCTTTGCCGCAAAGAGTACATCTGTGAGACTACGCTTGAGGCCCGATATGAATACTCGGGCATCGTCTCTGAATTTTTCGCAAAGGCCCTTTGCAGGGCCGGCTCATATGACATGTTGACTTTGTTAGTCAACAATGTGAGCTTTTTCTACTTCATCATAGTATTGAAGCAGCGAAAGTCCTCCCTGTCTGAGAGTACCCAATTCTTGCTCTATGACATGGATTGGTCGCTTGTCACTATATGTAAAGTCGAGGCGACTAATTATAGCGTCGAAATTTAATACTGTACCGAATGAAGACAACAGTGAATCAGCAGCACCTCTAATCTTACTTCTGATAATGATGACTGCCTGGTAATGGCGAGAACTGCCATTATAGGGTTTAAAATGTGATAGGCGGCAACAGCGCCCTGTCTCCAAGAGACATACGATTCTTGTACCCCAGTAAATCTGGGCAAGCATTTTACTGCATCTAGAGGCTCGTCACAGCGGACGTCATTCCTAATTTCTATAGCAGTATAAGACTGCACTACTGGAGGTGTAACGTGAGCTGCCGACACTTGCTCAGACAACTCATTGATTCTGTAACAATGCTTGCTGATCACGCTGGTTAACAGCTGCCTGTTCAGCTAAGGCATTGGCAATCCCGCACTACTGTATTGCTGTTCTGGGTCCATTTTGGGTGAAGAAGCAAGGGCGCGATTATTTTGATGACTCTGCTCCTAAGAACTCTAATGTTATATTATCAGAATCTGAATCACTAGAACGATGCAAAGGGGTTCTATAGAGCGAAAACGGCGATCATGGGCCCACACACAAAACGAATAATCAAAACAAAAAACAAACAAAAACAATTGAATTCAAGTGCTGGCGGCTGAGCGCAAGACCAACAACAAATATGCATGAATAAAAGCTGTGGCTCAAATTTCATAAGCTGAGCGGGGTAATTAGTTTTTAATTAATTTTTTTTTTTTTTAATTACACAACTTCAAATTTGTTCACGGAGTCAATGAAATTCTCAATGTAATGTCTGTCAATAATTATATTTATTATAATTTTTAAAGCTATGAACGTCTTTGCAAAAAAATAATGCTTAAATAATTTAAACTCGGATTTGAAATAGATGTGATATAAAAGTTCCCACTTACATGTTTTTTTCTGAATGTAAATCCTAGCCAAATTATTTTAATCCCGAGAGTTATAGTTGATACTCCCGCGCTGCAGTCAAGGTGTTTAAACTTCAACGCTGTCCAGATAACTTGCGCGTTAAACTGGCGACAAACCGCAACCCGAAGAGCTCCAGCGGCTTCGGTGTACAAATTAATTAATGTTGCGCTTAAGCGCACCTCTGTCAATTGCGACAAAGACGAGGTCAATTCACTGCCACTGTTATATTTAAGCGATTTTATCATTCGCTTACACGCACTGTACGTTGTTTGTGTGTGTTTAGTAATGTCACTACACAGCTCTGTCGATCTGACTGAGTCTTGTAATTGTAATTTTGCAAATAAATTGATTTGCAATTCCGCGGGTAACCGAAACTACCACTAGTTGGGCGCCAATTATTCACTTTTGATCATAGATCAAATAAAGTAAAACGATTTGATTTTTTTAACGACGTCGCGTCGGAGTACGTTATGATTCTTTGGATCTTTATTTCGAACTGATACAATTTTTATTTTTCAATTTACTCGAAAGCGAAACTTATGGTTTCGCAATCGTCTCATAGCGGCCGCTCAAATATGCAGCGCTTGCCTGCTATGCAACGACGTCCGGCCAAAAGCTTATTCAGCAATTTTGGCTGGCATCGGGTTACGGTCAACAATCTAGAGATTGTTGACTTTAGTTAACTTGTATATATGTAATAACAAATATTTCATATAAATTAATGAATATTTATGCATTTGTGTGTACATAATTTCAAAACACATATATACATTGCATTGGCGTATACATTTGACAGCCTTTC